>NC_068983.1:1181762-1182909 GCF_001194135.2 Octopus bimaculoides | reverse complement strand
TAATCACACAGCTAATATCAACGACAATAACTGCATGAATAAATAATTATTTACCTTCAGGCGAAAGCACACAAGTGACATTATATTTTCACCAATTAGTTCAAATCTGCCATCCTTTTCTATCAAATCCTTAAACATGTGGGCCAATTGTATATCCTGAGAAGAAACAAATATGAAAGAAATCCAAATGATTTAATGAGTCAAAACTACAATATTCACAGTCACGTTCTTCATACAGTAGTAATTATCTTTAATTGTGGATAAATCTACGTTGCTATATATGCTCGTTAAGACATTACCGGAATAACAGCTAAATACCTAGGGATATTATATAAACTTACATATATTAATACTCCAAGTGTTATAAGGTCGATACATGTAGCCAGCACTTATCTACACATCTGTACATCTCTCCACTAGATTTGATCTATATTGGTTGTTACTGGGCAACATTTGCAACTTTTTACTCTAAACTACGCCGTCGTGCACACGTGCATGTATATTGTTACCTTCAGCAATGGTGATGACGAAAGTAGCTTTAATTTTCTGAGGTCCTTCAATTTACCTCAGTTGATCAATAAACCAATTGAGTAAACCTATCAGTAATGTACATGTAATGACGACTGGAAACAGCTGTAAGCCAAATTTGCTCTAATAAAGGAATTATATGTAATGACTATTATTTTTAACTTGTTTCTTTTATATATATAATTGTTAAAGAGGACAACAAAGGCTAAGGCAAGGCAAACATTTCAAGTCACATATATTCTTATTAATGGAAAAAATTCAAAGTCTTACAGCTATTTCTGTGATATCCCTGAGTATGGGATATTTCGTCATCAGAGACAAATAGGGGAAATGAGAAGGGTGTCGATTAAGGAAATGATGACATAGAAGACAGGAGAAACGGACTAAGGAGATGAAGAAAGAAGAAAAAAGAAGCATAAAAGTTCACAGTTCAACTTTCCGATCGTGTACAGGTAAGTCCGTAAGTCCTTAGGTATATTCCTGTGTAAATCCATGAAGGTTAAAAGTTCTGAAACTGTGAATATCCAGAAACAGATGTGAACATATCAGCGATCAATAACAGATCATCTGTGAACTAAACCCCCATATTTTGTATATATATATATATATATATATATAT
>NC_068983.1:1174343-1179548 GCF_001194135.2 Octopus bimaculoides | reverse complement strand
TGCATTTGAAATTAGTGATGTAATCTTTTTCTTTGTCCGTGAGTCCTTGACCTTGCTGGAGTATAAGGGTGGTGAGGTTTTTGAGAGTTTTTTGTTGTTTATAGTTGGTGATAGTTTCATAGAAGGAGTTATCGTTTAGTAAGGAGAGTGCTAGGTGTTTGTAAAAATCTGTGTTCATTAGGACTACAGTACTACCTTTGTCAGCTTCTTTGATAGTAAGGCTTTTGTCCTGTTGTAAGTCTCTTAGATTTTTTACATTTTCCTATATATATATATATATATATATGAGATAGTTAAGTTAAGATTGTACCAATAATATCATATTTGATTAAAATCGTGAAACCATAAAAATTAGATGTATTCATTGGATAGTTGGTATTTTTCATTGATTTATAATTTTTTCCTAATTTTCACTGGAATTCTCTGTTAATTATGAATCGGTTTGCAGAGTTTTCCTAGTCGAACGTTCATTATTTTGTAGCTTTTCAACTTCAGAGTTATATAGTTCTATATTTAAGAGATGAGGAATTATGTACATTATTTACATTATTTATATTTGACGGATATTTGTCCTCATCTTGTTTGTTGATAACGCAACGTTTTGGCTGATATACCCACCAGCCTTCATTAGGTGTCTTGGGGAAATTTTGAACCTGGGTTCTCATTCCTAAGGTATTTTTTGATGTTGTTATTAATATTATTATTTAGGTTACTGCCTGGAATCGAACACGGAATCTTAAGTTAGTAGCCCGCGATCTTAATCACTACGCCATATGCCCGTGAGCAATTATGGAGTGAATTTTAGATCTTATAAATCTAATATTCTCCTATACTTCCTTAACACTGGTTCCCATATACTGTTCATATCCGCACTTGGTCGACTTAGGAGGTTGTTGTGTCCTAGCATATGTTTTTTAGTTTTCGTGTGTAGATATATATCAGTAGTGTAGAAACTACCTACTTCAGTATGGACACTGATATATATCGACAAGAAGAGGGTTTAGCTATGAGTTCGCCATTATTACCGATAATAGGCAATATATACACGGACTACTTTAAGAATTTTGCTTTAGACTCAACACCACTAAAACCAACCCTATGGCTGCGATATGCTGATGACACCGTCATACTCTGGCCCCACCAGGAAGATGTTCAAGTGCTGTTAGATCATGTGAACTCAATAAAGCCATCCATACAGTTTACAATGGAAAAGGAAAAAGACAATCAGCAAACATTCCTGGATGTATTAATAACACACACCAAGTAGGGATTCAGGACATCCGTATATCGCAAGACAACCTTCACTGGACGATACCTCAACTCCAATTCCCACCATCCATACAGTGTAAAGAAAAGGATTGCTCAGTGCCTAAAACATCGAGCAATGAATATGAGTAGCGATCGTGATACCCACCACGAAGAAATGATCAAGCTCACTAACAATCTATTATGCAACAACTACCCCAAAAGCATACACTCCACTCCAATTATGAAGAAAAGAGGATGAAACTGATAAACTGTCCTCAGTCTGTGTACCCTATGTTGAAGGCCTCTCTGAAAAGATACAAAAGATATGCGGCCCATATGACATCAGGACAGTATTCAAAAGTAATACAACACATCTCAAATATCTCCTTCGAGTAAAACCACGAATAGAAGAGAATATCACCAGAAACTGCGTGTACTCCATCCCATGCAGCTGTGGTAGGCTATACAAAGGCGAAACATGCCGCCCAATCCAAAATAAAGATAGAGGAACATCGCAAAGCTGTGACACGAGGAGATATTAATAAATAGGGTATAGCTGATCACGTATGGAAAAATGGAGAACACCTCCCCTGTGGGATGAAGTTAAAATGATAGACAGAGAAAACCACTGGAAAATACGAAAACTAAAAGAAGCAGCACATATGCTAGGACACAACAACCTCCTAAGCAGACCAAGTGTAGATATGAATAGCATATTAAGGAAGGATAAGAAAATATTAGATTTATAAACCCTAAAATTCACTCCATAATTGGCCACGGGCATATAGCGTAGTGGTTAAGAGCGCGGGCTACTAACCTCAAGATTCCGAGTTCGATTCCAGGCAGTGACCTTAATAATAATAATAATAATAATAACAAAAAATACCTGACAAGCATAAAAAAATATACAGGTTCAAAATTTTCCCCATTTCCTGGAGGGTATATCAGCCGAAACGTTGTGGACAAATATCCGTCAAATGTAAATAATGTTCAGAGTTATATAATTAGAAAACGCTATGCCTCCTTGTTAATTCATTTCCTGGATGTTTAAGTAAATTAGTATAATATAGCTATTCGCTATATATTCTTAGCATTTCTCCAATGTCATGGCAATTATACATCTTATGAGCAGAGATAAGTTTGATGTTATAGTAAGAACGATAGCCACAGCTTGTACAATAAGACAGTAAACTCACCTTTCTGATGAGTTCCTGAAGTCTGTGTATCCCAAAGATTCGTAAAACAAACCAAAGTTTCAGAGATCGAAACGGACGTCCACAAGGAATTTGCCAAGTTTAAAATAAAGATTGCGATGTACAACATTTACTATAAAGTACACACGATTACTTGACATGTGTGAGTATGATTTTCTGTGTTCGTTTTTGTAGCAGCATATAATTGTACAGATCCATGTAGACACTTCAAATAAATGAACAATTAGACTTTTCAAAACTTAGCCTGTCCTATGTATCACATGTAATACAGAGGGTTTATTTCCCTGGCATCTGAGAATCATACATGATACTCATTCCCAAACAAGATACATACATACACACACACACACACACACACACACATATATATATATATATATATATATATATATTTGAGCAAAACAAGATTTATTTATGAATTATCGCTGGTTAAAAATAAGTGGCTCAATATCCCTATCATGATTACCCGTCTAATAAGGGTACACCAGGCACATTATTGACATAATTGAATATATCTTGAAATAATTTTATATCTGAAATCAATGCCGTTGTATAGATTAGTAGAGTTGGTAATTTTATCTAAAAGAGATATTCATACACAAGGAACAACCCCTTTTCCTATTTTATTTGAAATACTTAATAATCTTTTTCATTTAATCTTTGGATGATTTTCATGTGCCTCATTGAAACATTTTAAGAAAAAGGATTTGTAGAAGTCAGGACATTCTGTAGAAACTTACTTTGTTTTGGTTAAAGCCACTTTATGCTATTTTCTCATTATCATACATAGCATCGGCTTCTGGAAATCTTATCAGGTTGTTTAGGAAATATGGCAGGTGCATCAGCAATCATATTTTCTGGCATTTGGAGTAGACTTTATAAAAGTTAACTCGATAGTTTACTGTGAAATATGAAACTTATTGTATAGAGGAAAACTGCTTCGCACTGCAATACCTATACGTTCAAACAAAACCTTTTTATATCACTATACGCTTTTTGAAAAATCATTACCTACCCTTTGCTCTTTGATAATGACCTCCGTCTTCAAGTATTACCTGTGTGGTTTATTTTAAGTTATAGCTTCAAAGTCAAAGCCACAGAAATTTGAAATCATTTCTTACTTTTTATCGTTATCTTTCATTATTCTTCATTTTCTCTGTTTACTGCTGCTTTTCTTTCTCATTCTCTCATTTCAACATCTTTTACAGCTATAGATGTGATCTTCCCGTTTGATCCTCAGCATTCCACAATATTCAGTATTCTAGCTTCTTAAATAATTTCCTAAAGCAACAATACTTCACCAATAATCACCTTCCAAACGTCTTTCTATATTTAGCAGGGATTCAACCAATGTAACAACAACTGGTGCAGTATGGTCGAAGACATTAAATTAGATAGAAAAATGTTAAATTATCTTACCATAAAATTTGGCATTTCTGAATTCTCTGTACATTGCAAATATTCACCAGGCTCGGGAATAGAATCGACAAGTTTATTGCTATTTTGTAACCTAAAAGACAAAACAGAATTTCGGTGAATAAAAATATTCTACTTTTAAAATATTCTATATTATGCGTCTATTTCAGAAATCGGAATACTATGTGCTATCTTGATAACCTATTTCTGATTGACTATTTAGGGTTCTATAATACTTTTTTAATCATTACTGTATTTGTAAATACAATTAAACCACAAGCATAATGCATGAATAGAAAATACATACTCTAGACTCTAGACTCTTTGCTCTTGAATGTTTACAAGTCTAAAAGCTGATGGTAATGTTTATTCTTAATAAATATATTAAATACACATGACTTGATAACACATTTCTGTTTATGTTTATTCATTAATCAACGTAGAAAATAATTTACGTTTTTAAGAAGACTAAATGGAAATTTACTTACCATAATACCGAACAACCTATAGGTACTTGTAACCATTTGTGGGGACTCATACAAATGGAATCTGCATACTATAAAATAGGAACCAAAAACTGAATATGAAACATATTTCTTCTAAATTTATTTGAAAATATCAAATTTAACGTGATATATTAACCCAAAGATCTGAACTCAGACGATGGTACTGAACTCAAAAAGTACACTCCACGTGGTACATATATTGCGGTTTAATGTGGACTGAGGATGTTTAAAATTGAGGGGGAAATTGGAATAATTTTTTATTCATTTGTAAACTAAACTGAAACCGTCGCTAATCTGCATTGACCTTTTCTATCTCTTTTACTCAAATAAAGTTTCGTTTTATGTCAGATAACTAGTTGCATCTCAGTAATAATAATAATAATACAAATAGCAGATGTTCTAATGTATGAGACCTTTAAAATATCTATCATCATAATAAAGTATTGAAGTCTACAGCTCCGTGTGTTATTTTCAGTTTTATTAATTGCTTAGGACTTACTTCCACACCGTTCATCAGATAACGGTATTCAGGACATATAAATGCATTTCCTGCATATGCAGCGTCTATGTGCAACCAGATACCTTCATCTTTACCTGTAATAAACAACACATAATTATGACACAATCGTATTTACTTTCAATGAATCTGATAAATATTAAGACTATACCTTGGCATAGCATCAACTTATGTACTTGAATAGAAAAATATTCAATTATAAAGAATATATTATCCATGTGTACTTGGAAGTGAGGTGCAGCAGAATTAAAGACTTGATTATAAAATCTAATTGAGCATTATTACCCTTTCGTTTCAAGCAATA
>NC_068983.1:1173237-1174268 GCF_001194135.2 Octopus bimaculoides | reverse complement strand
GAACCTCTTTTTAGTTTTTTGATATCTGAGATTAGATATATTTATACGCGCTCATCCCTGAGGAATATGTTAGCTGTGGGTGGCTAATAACAATAATGTCCTCAAGGAAATTAGAATATTACGAATGGAAATGACTACGACTACTGGAAAAAGTAGCTGTAAAGAGGAAGATGTAGCTTCCAATTAGTATGAAAATTAATTAGGTACATAATTAAAGCAACTTACATACAGCACCAATTTCTTTAATGTTATCAAATGCACACACAGAAGTTGTACCCAATGTTGAACAAATCTGAAAGGAATGAAATCTTAAATATATGCATACAGAAAGACGAATTGAATGCGTGATATTTAATAACACTCTTTCAGCATTTCACCCGAGCTTGTCTAAGAAACTCAGATCTGGAACGTTTGATTCTCAATTTATTTTTAAAATGTATCGCAAACATTTTTGATTCTAACGTTTTAATATGGCGAACGTAAGTTTTCTTGAGGAGTAGAAAACAGATGAGAGAACGAAAGCTGAACAGACCATGTACTTTCGTTTCAGTTTTTTTATGCGGCACTGTGACCAAACTGGATTCTAAACCACCGAAAGATGCTGCTGCCAGTTGTATGCGCGATGGTGTCTCAGTATCTAAATTTGCACAAACAGTAACATAATATCTAAGATATTCAAAGGATTGTACAATCTTCAGTAGCGTTCCCTTAGAAATTATAAGAGAAATACTCAATGCGTTTCCTGTCTCAGAGATGCATTACGACTGTTTTATTCAGATTTATTGTGAAACCACACGCATGACATTCAGAATCAAAAGAACTAATCAGTGTTTCTAAGCCTTCTATGACTTATGAGCTCACAAGAAAATACCTGATACGTTTGCCGACGTCTTTCCTTTTGGACTGAAATCCAGTCAAATTGAAGAATTTCTCTTTTGATCTGTAACTCATAAATCTCTTCAGTGGAATTCATAAGAGTTGAAGAAAGCATAGTACTTGCGAAGAGAGTATATATATATATATATATATAT
>NC_068983.1:1171523-1172760 GCF_001194135.2 Octopus bimaculoides | reverse complement strand
AAGAAAGGATAATATATATAAACAATAAATTAAGAGATACAAATGACAATCCAATAATTTAATAATAATATAACATAATATACTATGAATATAATATAATATGACATAATATACTATGAATATAATATAATATAACATAATATACTATGAATATAATATAATATCACATAAACAATAGATATAGTTACTTTAAACAACGTTCTTATATCAATAAGTTTAAATAAATAGAAAACTTATTATATATTAAAATATAATTATCATTATATCTTTTTACACGTTTTATTACAGTTTCTAGATTAAGTAAGACACTGATAATTATATATACATATATATTATTGTTGCCTGTTATTATAATAGCGAAATATTGTCTTAAAGATAAACAAGTTTGGATTGATATTATTTGAGATATATAGAAATACATTTCGATAGCTGTATATTCTACTTAATTATTTTGTCCGTTATAATTTTGTTGTTTTTTAAATTTTTTATGTAATTGGTATGTAGTTGAATGGCTAACATTAACGCTCATAATGCATAAGCATTTGAATTAATTTTTTACAATCCAGCAATTCTTTCACATGGAATTTCATCTATTTACACACCAATTGCCCTCATGAGGCTTATATATAAGGGAATTGAATTGTTTATATATCAAAAATGTATATAAGGCGCAGGAGTGGCTGTGTGGTAAGTAGCTTGCTTACCAACCACATAGTTCCGGGTTCAGTCCCACTGCATGGCACATTGGGCAATTGTCTTCTACTATAGCCTCAGAAATACACATACCTAAGTATGTGGTATTGCGAAGCGATACAAAAGACAGGAGCCATGGTGGAGTTGCAATGTATATCCATGAAGATCTCACGCCACAGATCTTTTTGTCACACTCAAACGCAGTGTGTGGCACACGAGTTGTTCGTATAAGTCGACTCGGCATTGTTGTATGTACTACATATCGCCCACCAGATGCCCCAAATCACACAGGCTTATTTCGCAGACTGTCGTACAAGAATAGAAGAGGACTTAACCAAAATAGAAAAGCACATCCGTGTACTTCCCATGGAATACTTCAACCAGCACAAAATAAAATGGCCTGAAGGTATTTTCCTCGCAGGAATGATGCAATGTAAGCAAAGTCAGGTGGAATTCCTGTTCATAGAGCAAATAATACTCCAACCAATCAGTGTAGACAATATACTTGACCTCTGCTTCATAATGTATATATATATATATATAT
>NC_068983.1:1169624-1171061 GCF_001194135.2 Octopus bimaculoides | reverse complement strand
TATATATATATATATATATATATATATATATGTGTGTGTGTGTGTGTGTGTGTGTGTGTGTGTGTGTGTGTGTGTGTATGTATATAGATAGAAAGACAGATAGATAGATAGATAGATAGATAGATAGATAGATAGATAGATAGATAGATAATATGCAGTGAGATAGTTGTTTGATTTGTTAAGCTATATGCATATTATGTATACATGCAAATGATTCTAAAAATAATACGTAGTTGTTTTGTAGATAATATACACTGAGTTGTTCTCTTTGGTAAATTTTACTGTTTTTGAAAGAATATATTATTGACTTTAAACAAATTCATGTCTACTAAGTAATCACGAGTTCTGAATATGATTTATCTGAATTCAACTTTGGTTTAACTGTATTCAGCTTTGCTGTCTTTTACCATAGTTTCGATTCCACCTTGTTATTGTGAATGAAATTCCACTGGAGGAATCATTTGAAGTTATTGTTAAACAAACTAAGTTCTTGTATTTAATTCAAGCATTAATAAGCAGACAATGTCTGGTACTGCTGGTAATTAGACACGCGGACACACACGAATGTGGTTAGTAGCTATATAATATATTACAGTACTTACGTAAAATGGTACAAGACCTTTAGCTCCGTCTTCTTCAATAGCTTTCTTCAAACTGCTTCCTCTCATTGAACGTTTATCATCCAATTTTATATCTCGAACCTTTACTAGAGCTATCTTGCAAGCCTTTGCAAATGATGAGTGTGTCTGCAAATGCAGAAAAGCAGAAGTAATATATATATAATTCGATTGTCACTAAGTGTGACGATAGATTTTTTCTATTATGGTATCACACTGCGCCTGGTTGCTTGTTTCCTCTATTTTGATGCTATTATTAATTACCTTTCTTCTGTTTAGAGTTGTGGTGCCAAAAACTCATCAAGCATAGCTACTTGGCTACTTGCAAGTGCCCCAGTAGAGTGGGGAAAACAATTGTGTGTGACAAATAGTCCCGTATAGAAAAAAGTCCCGTATGAAGGGTTACGGTTTAACCATCCAACTTAGAGGCATCACTATAAAATATACAGATATATAGGGCAGGGAATCGTCAATTAGTAATAAAATTAATAATTAACAATTTTGCCGAGTAGCACACATCGAATAGATTTTTGGTGTGAGGTGTTTTGAACTCACTAGCCGATAAATTTCTTAGTGTCTACCTCACGTGGTCCTGATGTCGCATGGTCAAAATTCACATGAGTTATTAGACATTTTCAAATTTATTCGAATATTGATGCTGAAGATCGGAATAGGGTAACTTTATACCCTTAACCGTGAAACGTCGTACCCAATTAACTAAAGGCAGGTTTGTTTTTACTCTTTTCTTCTGTTTTTTGTTCTGTGTGTGCCATAAATATCGCCATCCGTTAGAGAAAAAATTTGTAGTTTGGAATCAGTA
>NC_068983.1:1164109-1169449 GCF_001194135.2 Octopus bimaculoides | reverse complement strand
TATATATATATATGTATTTATCTATATATATATATTTTTGTATGTATCTATATATATATATATATATATACATATTTATAGAAGGTTGATTGTTTAAGCTGGTCAGAAAGTGACAATTGGTTTCACACTTATAAAGCACTTGGCTGTATAGGCGACTTCTCAGAGTAAAATGGCCGGAGGCACATATTCTCTCTACAAACGTGTCCGATTGGCTCCGATATGGCGATGGGAGCCTATGACAGCGCGGAGATCTGCAACCTAATAGGACTGCATATATTAGTATACTAGACACTTTAAAGAAGAGGTTTCTATCAGTCCTGTTTGGTCTATACAGAGATGACGTTACAGAGATAACAACTGCGGGTTAAAGAAAGAAACATCAGCTACTGCAGCACATTCAGCGCACAGACAAGGAAACATATCGGTTCAACTAGCGGCCCGTTTAAGCAACATCAGAATAACAGCATTATGTCCCTGGCCAACAATGTATGACGCTTAAAAGAGGAGTTATTGCTGTGTCTGGGGGGGGGGCATACTGCCTTAATATCTAACACAGCCACCTGTTCAATTTCCACTCATTTATCATTCATATTTTTCCTTTATAGCCTGGAGGAGATGCACTGTGTACGTCTAATTAACTTTTGTGGTGTTTTCCTGTTCTTTCTTTATTGTGTGTGCGTGTTTTATGTGTATGGGTGGTGCGTGGGTGTTTGGGGTGGGTGGGGTGGCGGTGTAGGTGTGTCTGTCCCTGTGTGTATGTGTGTGTGTGGGAGTGTGTGTGATATGGTTTTGACTTTGTGTGTGAAGTATATTACACATCTGCTTTGAGAATGCACTCGTACATTCTCTTTGTATGTATAAGTGTGTGTCTGTTTTTTTTATGCTAGTAGTTCAAGCCACACATGACTTGTTAGACAAGTATTTGATATAAAATATTTTATAAATCTGTCAAAGATTTGTGTTTGTGTAGGCGTATCTGTTTATTATCGCATCTGTGTGTGCGTGCGTGTGCGCCTAGTCTCTATAAGATGTATATGTGTGTTTGATATGTATCTGTTTTAATCTTCTCTCTATATATTAGGTTGGTGCATAATGATTGCGGCTTTTTTCAATAGATTTTATTCAACAAAAGCTATAACAATATGTAACTAAAACATCTTTAAATGATTATTCCGGAGCATATTCACCATCTACTTTAATTACTGCTTAGCATCCTGTTGGAACAATCATATAAAGATGTTTTTGTTGAATGTTGTTATTGTTTTTGTTGAATAAAATTTATTGAAAAAGTTTCAATAATTATGTCCAACCAAATATTCATGTTTGTAATAGCTTGTTTGTAATACAAGTATGTGAATCTGTGTTTATAAGTATGTATGCATAAATGTATGTCTCTATGTGTGCATGCATGTGTTTGTGTTTGTGCCCATTCGTTATATTTTATTTAACATATTCGGGTATTTGAGAGAAATTATTTTTCAAGTTGTATTGTAGGTTCTCGAGAAGAAAAATATACTGAACATAATTAAAGTCAAAATGACTTCTGTTCCGGAGTAGCTTTGTCAAGACATTTTGGGAATACTTACAATGCTTCTGCAAGAACAAGTTACGTACAAACAGATCAACAGATTACAACATTTTTTTTTGTTTTACCTTATATACATGAGTAAATCTTCTATTAAATAATTGCTGAAAACAAAAGGGACAACTTGGAGTCCAGTTTTCAACAGTTTTCATAGGGAATGAGTTCAATCGAGTGCATGCAGTTGTTCAGTGTTTCTAACTCATGAAACGTTATCGAGGAAAATTAGACAATTCTAACTTATTATACTATGATATGTAATTCTATACATACAGAGGTGAATGTCTCATTAATTAATTGTTATATATACAACTTATATTTTATTTACTAAATTTCAATATACTTACCTCTTCTGATTTATAAGCAATTAATTTTGTAACAGCTATCCCATCCTCCATTTCGTTATTTTCTGTTTTCACTTTGTTTATAGAAGTGGTTCTGGCAGCGAATAGACTCATTAACATACACTCAGTGGACGAATTCTAGTAATAGATATTGTACAACACAAGATTTATTTAGTTAAATATTAATTTCTTTCAAATGTAGCCTCATGGTCAGTGATAATTAAAAACAAAGTGACAATATTTTATAAAAAATATATATATTCATATGAACGGTATGGCAGTGACTTACCTGGATTACACCTCCACCACTTCCTTCAGAGGTGGACAAGAATATTTCTGGCAGTTTTATAGCTTTTGCCAACCAGTCTAAAACAATGACTTCTAATTCAGTGGCTGCAGGAGCGGATTTCTGAAATATAACGTCATAGATAATCTGTTTGTAACATTGTATGGGTGATATTTCAAACTAAAATTGAATTAAGTTATCTTTCGATAAAAGTTCATAAATGAATAGAAATATTATCTTTAAAACAATAATTGAAAATTAGAAATTATATTCTGCTGCTGATTGTGTTTATTTGTTCGAGTGAAACGCAACTTAGAGTGTTTCATGATTAAGAGGCCGCTTGCATTAGCACGAAACGGTTAGAGCATATTTGAAGCAGTAAAATTTGATGTACCATGAAAAGGAGTAAATTACAATATTTCAAACAAGATCCATCATGGATGAAATCAAGAGAATTATGCTGTAGGCGTTCCATGTTAGCGGTCTCAAGAACATTATCATGCGTAGAGCCGACCAGGTCCACCAGTGCTCACAATTGCTGGGGATCCCGTGCCAACCCCTCTGAATCCTCCAAGGTGACATCGAACCTTTGGAGATCTGCCCCAATCACGTCCAGCCGTCTGGTGCGGAGCATGGCGCGAAGTCTCTTCCTGCCTCCACTTGATGGGAGTCAGTGGTACTGATTATTATTATCACGAAGATGAAGTCAGTGATGGGCTGGTGGCTTCAGTGTCCTTCACTAACTAGAAATCTATGTTCACAGTTGCTGTTATCCTGTTTGCAGATGGAATTCGCCTGAAAGAGAAATATACTTGATAACTTGCTGTCTGAACTCTATTGCATGCAGGCAACAGAAAAATAATGTATTCTCTTTCGAATTCAGGTTGTTAATTGCAGCCAGGATGAGCAATTGTTCGTTTACAAACACGCTGCATTTTGTACCTCGTGTACTCTTTCTTTTGCACTACTGCTCCACTTTGTGATAGGTGTGTTTACATTATTAGCCTGCACTTACTAGGTATAATTAGAGAACGATGTAGAATTCCGCAGACAATTTAGCAACATATACACCACCCTTCCTGTGCATACGCAAAAACTTTCGCCACCCACATACCAGGTCATGATTTTACAATCCATTAGCATATAAGTCGTGAACTTGCTTGGTGATTCACCTTCAAAATGTCGAAACATCGATGTCTATCATTCCCATATGGGATTAAGTGTGTTATCTCGCCTGTCCATGCCTAAAGTATTCTAGTGAGAGAGTTTATATAATCCGCTACGCCGTCACACCCAGAACCACGGTAATTGCTTAGGAGTGAAATTTATGATTTCTCAATTTTCTGAGTATCGATTTTGATAAAAATTTTCCCAGCTGGTTTGCACACCATGGCAACGCCATTGTTATCTTTTCATTATTCTGTGTAACATCCTTTCTTTTTATTCTCGATTCTTTAGTTTTAGGGTGAATCACACTAATAGCGTTTCTCCTCTCTAATAACAAAGGAACGTGGAAAAGGTCTTATCAATGAAGAAAAGTCTGTCATCATCAAGAAAGGTTCTAAAGGCACCTCTGTTCGTGTCATTGCGGAGAAGTTAGGTCGTCATGTGGACACGATTAGACGATTCCTGAAGAATCAATACCCAAGGAAGAAACGATCCGATTATGGGATTTCCAAGATTGTGACAGCTAGGGATTTAAGGCGTATTGGCCGCAAGTTACGTGGGAAACCTGGAAAAACAATCAAAGCGAATTTCACCACTTCCGAATTTCCTCATGTACCAAAAACCACTAAAATTCGTATCTTCAGGACCATGGCTTCCGTGCGAGAACCACTGAAACTGCCTCCGTTACAGGAGTTTGAGCAAATGGTTGGGTTTATTTTGGAGATGAGTGTCACTAATGTCTACGACGTCAACAACAGGGTGGAGGAGTCCTATTGTGGGCTGGTATCATTGGGGACATACTTGTTGGCGCAGTCAGGGTGCCTGAAGGGGTTAAAGTGACCTCAGATGCCTATTGTAAACTCATGAAGGATGTCATTGATCACTGGCTCATATTCATGCATGACAACACTCCCTTCCATTCTGCTAGGACTATCCAAACATTAATAGAGTCTTGCTGTATACAAGGTGAAAGGTTGATGGTGTTGTCACCAGCATCTCCGGATCTCAACCTCATCGAAAATAATTGGTCCATCATTAAAGGAGATGTTTATACCGGTGGACGCCAATTTACGTCGAAAGATGTCTAATAGGCGATTATCAAAACTGCATCAGAGGCAGTTCAAACTGCTATTATTAAGAAATTGGGAGATTCTATGACCAAGAGGGTTTTTGAAGTTATCCGTCCAAATGGCGCTTATGTGGCTAAATAATTCATTACATCATTGTTATAATATAATTATGGTTTTCTGTTAAAGATAAACTTAATGTATGCTAATATATGTACCCTTACCCTTCATTTTTTAATGAAAAAATATGTCTAGATGAGGTATTTTCGTTCAGACGTTATTAGCGTGGTTCACCCCAAAACTGAAGAATATGAACTGAAAAGGAAAGGACGTTATATAGAATAATGAAAACATAACAGCCGGGAAAAGTTTTATCAAAATCGATTCACAGAAAACCGAGAAATCCTAAATTACACTCTTAAGCTATTAGTGTGATTCTGGGTGTATATATACAGGAGTGGCTGTGTGGTAAGTAGCTTACTTACCAACTACATAGTTCCGGGTTCAATCCCACTGCGTGGCACCTACGGCAGGTGTCGTCTACTATAGCCTCGGGCCGAATAAAGCCTCGTGAGTGGATTTGGTTGACAGAAACTGAAAGAAGCCAGTCGTGTATACATATATTCTTCCTTCAGGGGAACCGCTCACGACATCCAACAATATCAGAGATCTGGGTGTAATTGTTGACAACAATCTCAATTGGAGTGCCCATATCAACAATAGGATCCAATATAGCTCGTAGGATGAGCTCCTGGATCTTAAGAACCTACCGGTCGAGAGAACAAAGTGTCCTCATTCCGCTTTTCTCCTCCTTTGTACGGCCACACCGCGAATACTGCTGCCCCTTGTGGTCTCCCCATACTAAACAAAACATCTCGAGGATTGAATCACCCC
>NC_068983.1:1163801-1164099 GCF_001194135.2 Octopus bimaculoides | reverse complement strand
GGCCACACCGCGAATACTACTGCCCCTTGTGGTCTCCCCATACTAAACAAAACATCTCGAGGATTGAATCACCCCAGAGGGCACTCACCAAACGAATTGAAGGCATGATAGATATTGATTACTGGGACCGCCTTAAAACTTTGAAGCTCTACTCTCTCCAGCGCCGCCACGAGCGGTACATTATTTGTACGACGTGGAAAATATACCGCCAGCATTGCCCAAACGACCTGAACATTAGTTTCAAGGTTCATCCAAGGCTGGGACCACGAGCCATACGTCCCCTGCTCAATTCAGAATA
>NC_068983.1:1161528-1162978 GCF_001194135.2 Octopus bimaculoides | reverse complement strand
ATATATATATATATATATCCGACGGGCTTTTGCAGTTTCCGTCTACGAAATCCACTCGAAATTCTTTGGTCGATCCGAGGTTATAGTAGAAGACACTTGCTCAAGGTGTCACGCAATGGGACTCAACCCGGAAACATGTGGTTGGTAAGCAAGCTTCTTACCACACAGCCACGCCCGCGCTATTGTATGTATGTGTTTGTGTGGATAGATATATGTATGTATGCATATATGTATGTATATACATATGTATGCATACACTCACAAGGCATCGGTCGGCCCGAGCCTTTAGTAGAAGACACTTGCCCCAGGTGCCACGCAGTGGGATTGAACCAGGAACTATGTAGTTGGTAAGCAAGCTACTTACCACACAACCGCTCATGTATATATACACCCAGAATCACGCCAATAGCTGTGAATCGGTTTCGATAAAACTTTTCCCAGCTGGTCTGCACCCTATGGCAACACCATTGCTATGTTTTCATTATTCTGTGTATATATACATATGTATGTATGTGTGTATGTATGTATGTATGTATGTATGTGTGTGTGTATGTATGGACGTATAAATCATCGAGTCGTAAAACTAGTTTTTATGCAGGAAATGCAAAATGAAGGAATATAACTTACCCACGAAATTACCACATTCACCAAAGCATCTGACAACATTGCTGCCAGAATTGCAGCATAAGAGGTTCGTGCTGGGAAATAAGCACCAAACTTTGGATGGTGCCAGTGACAGACCTGTTGGGTAGGATTTAAGTGCTAGTCCTGATATATATTCCTTTATAAATTATCAGAGTTACACAACAAAAATATTCAAATTATTTTTTGTTGAGTGAATCAATGAAATTTACGTGAAAAAATAGAGAGAAGCAAAATGTTGTGATCGATTATTTGTTCATTTCTGAATGTTAGAGTGTGAATGCATTTTACATTGGATGAAACCAGCCTCCGTCATCAAGCTAGAGAAGAACTTACGTTTCAGATCTTCAGGCCGAGAATACATACATATTCCAAAGATGGAATATGTATGTATGTATGTATGTTTAAATGCATGCATATATGTATGTATGTATGTATGTATGTATGTATATCTGCCTGTATGTATGTATATCTGCCTGTATGTATGTTTGTATATATGTCATTATTCAGTTTTATTTCAAACTTTCTTTCCAATAGAGAAAGAACCGATTTCTAAACTAGTCTGTGCTCCTTCATTGGAATTTCAACATCAACAGCAAGGTATGTATGTATGTTTGTATGTATGTATCTATGTGTGTGTGTGTGGTTGTTTGTAAGTATGCATACGTGCAGGTTTGTATGTTTTGTTTTATGTATGCTTTCTCATGTATATACTTGCACCTGTAGACATGCTCATATATATTTAAATGATAAACGTCTTGCAAGTTTTAGACATTTTTACAGTTGCAATAACATATTGGATCTGTAG
>NC_068983.1:1153425-1161455 GCF_001194135.2 Octopus bimaculoides | reverse complement strand
GATAGAGGGTTATGTAGAGACTCTTCTGAAGTTCCAAGTGTTATGCAAAAAATTTCCTGCAACTGTCATGGTTTTAGGGGTTGTCAGCAATGAAGGACATGTGAAACCTCCTTACGTCTTTCCACAAGGCCTTAGAATTAACTCGGCCGCCTACATTGAGGTCCTGGAAATTATTGTTAAGCTCTCGATAGACAGTGTATAAAATGGAAGGCCATATGTGTTTCAGTAAAACTCAGCACCATCACACATGGCTCTAGTAACGCAGGAATGGATGGATGAAGATTTTCATGATTACATGGCCCCATATCATTTGGCCTCCTAATTCCCCAGATCTCAATCTATTGAACTCTTACATGTGAAGCGTTGTTGAGAGGGAGAGGTCAAAGAAGACGTCCATAAAGCCAAAGATCCTTTGAAATCTACCATAGTCAGAATAATGTCCAAAATTAACCAGGACCACTTGATCCGAGCATGGAGATTATTCGGATCTCATGTAGAAGCAGTTGTTGAGGTTGAAGGTGGCTTTATTGAAAAAAAATTATCCTCGTAGCATATTTTTGATAAAGAAGGTTATTTTCAGTTATATATCTGTTTTTGTTTTATAAACATAAATCTGTCTTCAAATATCTTACGCACCCTGTGTATATAATGCACCTAATTTGATTTTAAATAAATTTATTTCTATACATACCAAACTAGTTTCAACAATTTTTTTGTTTATCAATGGTATAAACATATGGGATTAGAAAAAATTAAATTGCGAAGTAGAAAACATGTTTGAGTGATTAAATGTACACAAAATTCAATAATATCAGAAATGATCGACGAAGAATATAAGAAAATGTGGATCACCATTGATTACAATTCCAGAAAGTCCGTGAGGTCAATTGCAAAAGATCTCCATGCATCAAAAGGAACAGTTAGAAATGACGGCCACGAAGACTTATGTGATGGGGAAAGGTGATGGGGTTCGGTCATATTGAGTTAAGAGAGACAAAAAAAGGAAGAGAGTAAAGAAAAGGGAGTTTTGTTACAGTTTCTGTCATCTGTGGTTCTTTTTCCCGTCACGTGCAGGTTTTTTGCTTGTAACGGAGTGTTTTCTAGTCAGTATATTTATAAGCTTTTCCGTCAACGGATCTAATTTTTGATTCGTTATAATTCTGATGACGTCTTATTCTTTCTTGTGATCAAATTTGGCGCTCTGCCTGGTTGACGTCCCTGGAAGGAATAGACATCTACCGTTCCAGTTTGTTGATTCTCATAAAGTGTCAGTGTATTTTATGTGCTGGTTCTGATCGGAGGTCAAAGTTTATTGTTCTACAGACAGACAGATAGGTGACGTCAGCAGCAGGTGTTTGTATTGTGTTATTGTATGATGATTTTTGTGTTGTGCTTTCGAAACCCGAGAAGAAGACTCTTACGAACGTGTTTCGAATTATGCCTGTTGTTTTACTTTTGTGGAGAAAATAAGTTTTTTCCTTCTTTTTACTATTGTTCCCTTCTTTTTAAAGGATATTCAGATGTGGTTTATATTTTTTGTTTCCTGTGCATTGATAGAGAGGGAAGACTTGGTATTTCGGGTTTATGTTTGAGAAGCATTGGTATAGGTATTTGCTTACGGGAATTTTCCTGGTCGTGGGGTCCCGGATTTGTTGCTTTGTTACCGTCAGTCTGTTTCTCAAGGTCAAACTATATGACCGATCTAGTCTCCATTAATCCACCACACCTGAGGACATAGATTAACTTCTTCGATGCACAGGTAAAGTGATTTTTTTATGTAAAAGTTTGACCTGACTTAAATTTATTTGCTGAGCCCTCCAAGAGGTGGCTGCAAGTCCTGCAGTCAGGGCTGTTGCATTTTTTTGACAAGTGGGGTTGTATATTTGGTAGGTAATTTGGCGCTGTGAGTAACCTTTTTAAGTTGTCTCTTGATTTTGATAATCCTATGTGTTTCCAGTGCCTTTTTCACTTTCAGGTCGTTCACAAGGGGGTGTATGTTTTGGTGGATGATATTGTATGCTTCCGTGTTCCTCGGATTATGTGTTGATAGTAAGATAAAGTATTAAGGTTGTCATGCGGTTTTCTTGTTTGCCTTAACTCTTGGATGTCTATCGTTTTTGCACAATCTATTTCGTTTTTGATTAAACTGGTCGGTTATTTTTTTTTTATCTAGAAATGTGTTTTTAAGTTCATGGAGTCGCTTTTCTCGGGTTTCAGGATTTGATGCATTTATGCAAATTCTTCTTGCTAAGTTGAACGGTATATTTTTTTAGTATGTTTTGGGTGGCAGGAAGAGAATAGAAGATATTGGTTTGAGCCCGTTGGTTTGAAGAAGACGGTGGTTTCAATTTCAATATCTCTTTTGTGATTAAGATGTCCAGAAAGGGTTGCTGTTTGTGGCTGCATTCCATCGTTAACTGGATAATATGGTTAATACTGTTGATTAAGTTTTTAAATTCTAAGACTTACTCAAGATTATACGACCACAGAATAAAACAGTCATCCAGGTAGCGTTTCCAGTTGGTGGAAAAGTATTTTTGGAAGTGGTATCCAAATTTCAGTCTTGTGTGTTCGTATATTTGGAATTCCAATTATGCCATGACAAGGTTAGTAAAAGAAGGGGTTACCCTCGTTCCCATCGCAGTGCCTGATGAATGTCTGTAGGTGTTCTCGATGAAGTTGTTCTGTAGGATGAATTTTATTCATTCAATGATGACCCTTCTTCCAATTTGGTCAGGAATGTCATTTGAGAATTTTGCAGCCAGAATTGTATGGCTTCTATTCTGTATTCGTGAGGAATTGGAATGTAGAGGTTTATTACATCGAATGAAACTAGGAGGGATTTCTTGCTGGTTTTGTTCGGGAAACGATTTTAAAAGTACAGATCATTCCTTATAAACATTGGTATGTGTTGGAGAATAGGTTTTAAAAGCACGTCAATAAAGTGACTGAGTTTTGTGTCCAACACGGACAGGCCACAGTTGGTCTCATTTTGAGATCTCTGGGATGTGGAATAGTCATGACTAAAGAAGTTGATTTGCTGCAAGCTTCGCTTATGGCTTTACTTTTGTGGATTTTGGGAAGTCTATAAAAGTTGTTGGTTTTACAGTCAAATCTAGCTAATCTCTATCCTTTTCCGTTAAATCTTGTTGGAACTGATGGATAAGATTAGTACGTTTTGCCATTATTTTGGATTGACTGTAGCTATTGATATTTTCGTAGTAAATGACGGAGGATTAGGGTAGTGTTCATGTATTGTTCTGAGTCCATGATTACTACAACATTCCCTTTATCGGCTTCTTCCTCTCGGGTTTTGAAACCGCAACTCCAAATCATCATACAATAACATCATACAAACACCAGTTGTTGACGTAACCTATCTCTAGACCAATGAAATTTTACTTCTTATCAGAACCGGATCTGATCAGAAACTGACCCTACCGACCACTGAACTAAATATTCTCTCTGACCCCACCGAATCTAGAATTAAATTAAATTAATAGACATAAACGCCTTCCTCCTCCACTCTACCAAAACCTTAACGCCTGACCTCTCACCCCGAATCGACACCAAAAAAAGAATAATACTGGCATCTTATCCTTATCTTTATTTTTTGAATTTTTATTTTTGATTTTGATTTTTTATTGTATTATACTTTAGCTCACATTCATTTTTTCCCGCACCTATCCCATTCCTTTCTTTCCCCGCTTTCTCGTCTCTTCTATTCACTTCCCTCACATCCCATATCTGTCTATCGTGATGTCTGTCTTTCTTATTCTATATTCTCACGTGGACATTTTACATACTAGTTAACCACTTAATACATTCCTTCAATATGAAAGCATCATTCAAAATATTGCCAAAATGCTGCTTGGATTTACTACTTGATTTGAAGTCTTCCACTACCCAACCTCATTATAGCCAATTACTTTATACTACTTCAAAATAGTCTTGACAAGTTTTATGACTAGACTCACTGATTCTGTCAACTCCCCCATGCCCTTTCATAACAGACACTATTCCCTAGTCTTAGATCTGATATACAAAGATTTGATAAACCAAATTCAGTGACAATCCAAACAGAATTTTTCCAAATGTCTTAGAAACTTCTAAGCTGAAGTCACAACGGCATGGATTTTATCTGTTTTCTTACATTGAGAGGATTTAAGTAAAATTATACAAATGTGTCCGACTGATTAAAACAATTCTATTTCTATTTATTCATTTATGCAGCTGAGGATAGCCCTACATTTAAATTTATGTAATGATTGCATTGTTCAGTTAAATGGAGCCGCTTGAAACGGTCGTAGTGCATCACCACTGGTTATCCTGTTGCTTATTTTGATTTTATCCACCTTATTTTGAAGTGGTATGGATAATACTGCATTCATTTTTGGTGCTTCAACTTAAGTACCTAATTCATCTGAATCTCAATTATTTTGCTTATATATAAATATATATATATAAGTTAGTAGAGTTAGCGGTTGGAATAACCACCTAAGGGATAAGAATATCCGTTTTTACAACGGTATAAATTACGTATGTAAACCCTGGGTATGCATATGCAATGCATACTATGCTCATAGTATACAGGCAATAACAAAATAAACAAGAGTTTATCAGGAAGGAATCAAATTTAACTTAAGCAGAAAATGAAGAAAATTCTTGAACAACAAACAAATTGACTATCATCGATTATTATTTTTTAATGCAAAACTTCATCGTTTCTAACAGCCGTTTCTGCTTCCAATGCCCGTCAGCACTGTCAAAGAAAATTCTGAGAATAATATTCGTCATATTCTATAGTATATTTGATCTGGTACATGGAGCTTCATCAGAGTGAAGAAAAATACGGAAAATAACAGAAGAGAAGAGAAAAGAACAGGGCCTCCAGATGAGGAAAGGTTTAATATATTTGAGTCATACCAATTTGCAGTGTAACGCTTCAAGTCGATGAGCAAATATATGCAGGTATGGTTATGACAGCAGGTAAAATAAAATTCAAATTATGAGGATGTGTTTATTTTTTATTAATATATAGCAGAAGCAACAGTGTATAATTATGTGCGTTGGCACTTATCAAACTATTTTGAAATATATTTTTAGACAGGAATTATATTTATAAAAGACAATAAAGTTTTATGAGAAGGAAATGGCCATGGAAAAATACGTGAGGACATATTTAATGATTTAAAATAATGACAATAGATTTTATGTTAGCAGGATTTTATAAAGAGAGAAGAAATTAAATATCGTTACATGCATCAGAGTCGCCTGTTCCCTAACGACAAAGTATATATAATATTATTAACTTACCCCTGGCATAATTACTCTTTCGATATCATTAAACACATTTTCCCATTTATCAGGTGTTTCAGGAGCTTCAGCTGGTATTAAAGTTTTCATGAATCCGGGTTCAACCGCAGGATAAGCATTTCTGCTTCCAATATTACCGAAGTAATCAATTATATATTTAGTTAATTGCTTTGTAGCAGCGTCGAAATTTTCTGATTTTTCCATGAGTCTTAAATTTTCTTTCAGATCAAAGATGAAATAGTTCGTTCTGAATCAGAATTAGAGCAGAAAATACTGTGATTGCCTCTATGAATATTTTTGTGCATATGTTACAGATACTCAAAGATGAATCGACTCAATACACAGCCAATATACCTTATATATTTATTTATTTAACTATTCTTGTTTTGTAAAATGGATTATTTACTTCTAGTTAATTAATACCAAATATATAGTTTGCTACATGGAATATAGAAACTATTTGTGCGATGCATTTAATTAAACTAAATTTAATTAACCTAAAGAAGATATTTTAAGTATATCCTTAATCACTTGCATAATATATTTGTTGAGTCTTTATTGCTCAATTTTTAAATATCCTGATTCGCTTTGTTAATTTTTTAAAAATGTAAATGTCCACAATATAGATAGTGAATAGAAAACAAGAAGTACTCTACCTGACTAATTCACAAGATAGTAAGTAACAGAACGAGATGATCATGTAAGGTTCTCATGCAACGAAGTTACAGTGGAGCATTACGAAATCTGGTGAAAATGATTAGGAAATTATATTGCTTTGTTAATTTACTAACGAGGGGCAGACAGACAGACAAACAGACAGAGATGTCACAACTTTTGCAGCTCAGTTATTTAAAATATAAACTAATTATATCGGTGATCAACATTTCGATTCTAGCATTATTCTAGCTCCACTCAAATGTTAATAGCAGTTTTTCATATGTATAACTCGATCATTCATGCATTTCAAATGTGTCTATTAAATAACACTTACCGATCGGTTTTGTATTTCTCGATAATTATCCTCGTCTCTTTCCTATCTTTATTCAACTGGGCTTTCAGCGTGGCGTTGTGTACAGATTGTATTCGTGAAACTGATGTATCACGTGGTTCATTGTGAATTTTATTGTGGCTTTCAAATTAAATTCCTCCTTCTCTCCCTTCTTTCTGTCTCTTCCCAACCTCTTTCAGTTTGATATCTGACTAACGTATTGGACCGAGCTGAGTGACGTCACTGGTCTTCTTTTCACCGGCCCACGTACCCGTAGAGAGAGTAGAATTCATTTTTCTACGGAATGTGTCTATCCACGATTTGCGGGAGATGCGCATGCGTACCTTTCTACGATGAATGGAGCTTGTGGTCTGTCAGAGTTGATCATCAGAGTAAGAGTATTATGTGGAAAAGTCTTGCACCTTGGGACTTGAATTCTCGGTAAATTTTGGTAAGTGCACGCGCACGCGTTTCACTAAGAAAAATGCTAATTTCGGATTTGTTGCGTGGGATCAAATACCCTGACTTCCTAATGTGCCACAAACCCCTTATTTCTGTTCTGAAAAAAGGGGTGGGTGAGAAATATAACCCCCCCCATCCTTTTTTTCGTTGAATGAATTACGGTGGCCTCCTAATAAGCTACACAACACATTGTTTCGGAAAACGGGGCTTGAGATGAAACCCTTCGAAATTTTACCCCACCTCAACCCCCAACATTTTAAAGAAATGCGTTTCCGAGAGTGTGGATTACATGGTTCATTATCAAATAGATATTTACTACTTGCAACTATATGAATTGATATGTTAACATTTATATTGTGTGTATTTTATGCTAAAAATATTTTTGGGAAGTCGTAGTCTGCGAAATGTGTGTGTGTCTGTACATATATATATATAGTTAAAAAATATCGTTATTGGTATAAATATACCATAAACAATTATAGAAAAATGAAGGAGAAAAAGATGCTTAATCAAAATTAGATTTAATACAAAATAGGATTCAATACATACGCGCGTTTCAAGGGACACTACAAATATGTAAGAAAAAAATTATAACCATAGTAATTGTAATTAAATTTATGCGTTGTCATTTTCATCAGTGTCAGGAATTTTTGTAAAGACATCAAAAATTGTTTAATAAAATAAAGTAAATTAAAATAAGATACAATAAAGGAGAATACAAATGTTGTAACAGGGAAAACTCGGGTATTTACAAACAAGTTGTAAAAGGGGGGGAAATAGCTGTAATAATAGTAAGAGAGACGAAAGACAAAAAATGACAGACATATCAATGTGGATGCCTGTCTATATGTGCAGTAAACTATAACACAAAAAATAAGAATAAAAATCTAACGGATGTGTTTTAAAAAATGGTAGAAGGTCGAGACAAAGTATAATAAACAGGGCCACGTATGTATAGTAGAATATAACGAAACAGATGGACTAGTAGAAAAAAAACATAGAGAATTGGAAACTACAAAATGGTTTCAATGCTTAAGTAATAAGAAGAAATCAAAATTCATCCAATTTGACATTGATAGCTATTAGCCATCGATTAGTGCTATTCTACTTAATAATGCTCTTATTTTCGCAAAGAATAGGACTAACTTATCAATGAAGGAAATAAAATTTATACTTGAGGCGAGGAAGACCATAATTCATCACCAAGGAAAATTTTGGACTAGAAAGGACACACCAGGTTGCTTTGACATACCAATAGGCGCGC
>NC_068983.1:1150758-1153415 GCF_001194135.2 Octopus bimaculoides | reverse complement strand
GACTAGAAAGGACACACCAGGTTGCTTTGACATACCAATAGGCGCGCAACATTGTTGAAGTCACACGCTTAGCCGAGATTTTTTTACTACACCTACTCCATTAAGATCTCCCAGAATTTGAAGGTGTTCTCTATAGGGATGAAGCTCTGTTTGTAGTTCAAAATGCCCCCAACCGTAAAATCGAAATATATCAGAAGAGATTACACACATTTTCGAAAAGCCATGGACTTACCATCACCATCGAGCAGGATCACACTTCTGTGAGCTTCTTAGATGCAAATTTTAACCTCACTACTTCAGCTTACCAACCATACCATAAACCTAATAGCAACATTACTTATATACATGCGCAGAGCAATTATCCTTCTAATATTCTTGATAACATACCTTATAACATTGAAAATAGAATTAACTCACTATATTCAAATGAAGAAATTTTTAATAAGCATAAAGGCTATTACAGTCTGGCCCTTAGAAATGCTGGTTATAGATATCAAATTAAGTATAACAAATTTAACAATGATTTTTCCAATCATAATGACAGCTATATGGATATGAATTTCAATAAGCACACCACAATTTCTAAACACCGTCATGAATTGGAACGCCTTGGCACACAAACTTAACTGTATGAAGTATATTTGTAAAGATAACACCACCATAAAAAAGAAACAAAACTTTTAACAATTATGGACCAAATAACAAGACTTTTACTAACCAGATTTCTCCCAATACCTATATTTCTAATAAGATAAACAATTGTAATGTTACAGGCAGTCCTTACCAGAAAAACATAGCCGGAAATAGTAACACGAAACAAAGTCTTTTCACAAAAAAATCCTCTCTTATTTCTTCACTTACTCTAAATCCACCACACAACTACATAGCTAACTCTAATGATGTCCAATATTTTCTTAATAATAATAATAGTAAGAAGAGGAGGAGGAGGAGGAGGAGGAGAAAGAAGAAGAAGAAGAAGAAGAAGAAGAAGAAGAAGAAGAAGAAGAAGAAGAAGAAGAAGAAGAAGAAGAAGAAGAAGAAGAAGTAGTGGTAAAATAGAGTTCCTGCGGTAGAGAGTACTTGCGGTATATGGAATAAAATACCACGATATAAAGGAAAGGACAAAAAGAGAGTTCCTGCGGCAAGTGAGAAGAATATTGGCCTCAAGGCTGAATGCCAGAATCATAATTTAGGCAATAAACTCGCACGCAGTCGCAGTAGTTTGTTGTGGTGCTGAAATCCTGAAGTGGACAGAGGGGGAGATAAGGGAGATGGATAAGAAGTCAAGAAAGCTTCTAACGATGCATGTGCAGACACTGATCGCTAATAGAGGAAGAGAGCAAATAGGAAGAAGGGGACCGATGAGGGTGGAAGACTGCGTACGTATCGAACTCGAGAGTCAATGAGATACCGAGTCTAAAGTAAGGAAACTTTGTTAGTGACAGTTAGGAAGGAGAGAGTATTGAAAGCAGAGTAAAAGGAAAGACAAAGGAAGAAGTAGAAAAAGGGAGGTGAAAAAGAATTACGCAAGAAGGGACTACACAATCAATTCCATGTAGCTACAACAGAAGTTGCTGGAAAAAAGGATTGGGTGATGAAAGGAACACTAAGAAAAGAGACCGAGAGCACTGTACTGGCATCACAAGACCAAGCTTTGGCCACAAACTGGAGAGTCAAACTTAGGAATGAGAAAGTGTCTCCACTGTGCCGTATCTGCAATACAGTGAATGAAATCATTGGCCATATCACGAAAGAATGCTCTAGACTTCCTCAAAACCATTGCAAGTTGTGGCGACACGATCAGATCACGGAGGTCCTACATTGGAAAATGTGTGAAAAGTGGGTACTAGAGAGAAGCAAGACGTGGCATGAGCACAAACTGCAGAGGGTGACAGAGTCGGAGACTGGCTCAATACTGTGGGATTTCCCAATCCAAAAAAAAATCAGGTGCTTAGAGCATAACAGATCAGATCTAATGGTAGTGGACAAGGTTCACTACATGTGCTGTATGTTGATGTTACATACCCCTTTGACCCACGAATAGTCGAGAAATACAACCCTCTTAAGTACTAAATGACTCGGCTAAGGAAAATGAAGAGAGTGAAGATAGTGGTAATTATTGTTGCGTGCTTGGAAAAGTATGAGAAGGTATCAAGAGGAATATAAAAGAAACTGGAATAGAATTTCCAGTAGAACTATTACAAAAGCCTTGCCTCCCTGGCACAGCCAGAATAATCAGGAAAGCATTAGATAGCTAAAAAGGACGGACAGCATGGTACAATAGGCTGCAGGGAGTAAGCTCGCTACGCATGCAAGACTCCAGTAATACCAAGCAAACATGTGATAAAGAGAAATGATAATAACAATAATATTAATAATAATAATAATAATAATAATAATAATAATAATAATAATAATAATAAAGCCAATGAAATAAGAGAACTAGACGAAAGCCAACCATACAAGTATTTAGGAGTCAATGAACTTGGTAGGATACAACATACACAAATGAAAGAAAAAATAAAGAAAGAGTACTATAGACGAGTTAGATCAATGCTAAAAACAGAGCTCAATGCTAAAAACAAGATAATGGGTATCAACACTTTAGCTGTCCCAGTTATAAGCTACAGCTACCACATCCTTAACTGGACACTAAA
>NC_068983.1:1140118-1144837 GCF_001194135.2 Octopus bimaculoides | reverse complement strand
TCTCAAATTTTAAAGCAAACACATAATTTTCTTATGGTTTCTTAAACATTCACTTGAACAAAACTGTACAAATCCAAATATATGGTACCCTAGGCATAACACCTACATGAACTTCTAACTTGTTGTCTCTTGAGGTCTCTGGGTGAGACTTGGATCCAACTTGTACAAATGCAAAACAAAAGTCAAACATATAATAATAATAATAATAATAATAATAATAATAATAATAATAATAATAATAATAATAATAATAATAATAATAATAAAAGTAGTAGTAAAAAGTAATTTAAAAAATAAAAGACGGCAGTGAAGTTGTAGAGCAAAGTGTAAATATAAATGCATCCTCAGAAAATGAAGCAGAAATAATAGGGAGAGTAATTAATATAAGATTACGATAATGACGAACACATAGTGAGGATGCTGAGCCGATAAATTAGAGAAGACCAGGATCCAGCAGACCCCACACCACCACCGCCAGTCTGAGGTACATTGATTAACACAAGCTTCAAATTGAAACTGAAAAACAGATTCGGTTCTTGGGCTATTCCAGTCGAGAAATATAACGGAACCCAACACGATTCTTTGGGCTGCAGCTATGGTGGCTACAGATAGAGTTGGATACAAAAGAAAAGAACAAGCAGAACGTAAATAACCATCCTGGAGTTGACCAATTTGTGAGAAACAAAGTTAAAAAGCCGTTTAGGACAAGTTGATAGATTGAGAAGAGGGGAATTACAGAATGAAAGGATAAGAATAATGCTGGAAAGGACATAAAGAATAAGAGATAAAGGTTATGATGTGATATTGGAAGCACTGAAACAAAGAGTAACAGCAATGATAGCAAAATTGGAAACATACGACTATAGAAAAAAGAGAGTTGAGGCAAAAGAGAAGAAACTCTTTCAAGAAATGGAACAGTTAACAATGATACCAGAGAAAAGCAAGGCATTTTGGAGTGGGATCTAGAACCAACCTGTAGCGCATAATGATGAAGTGGACTGGCTGCATGAAATCCAAGATAGGTTAAGAAATATAGAAATCCAAGACGACATAAAGATAATTGGAGAAATTATTTAAAAAATCAGTTAAGAAAATACCCAAATTGGAAGAGCCTAGGACGGAATAGGGTCCAAGAGTATTAGATGAAGAAGCTGAGAGAGCTCCATGAAAGGATAGCACAACAGCTAGATGAGTGCTTGTATGAAGGAGAAGTACCCAGCTGGATGACAAGGGGAAAGATATTGTTATGTGTCAAAGATCCTCAAAAGGAAAATGTTGCATCCAACTTTAGACCAATAACATGCCTTCCGCTAATGTGGAAACTAATGTCAGGTGCTTTGGCCGGTGAACTGTACAGATACTTGCAGGAAAATGTGGGCTGCTACTCATTGAACAGAGAGGATGCCGAAAAAGTAGCCGGAGAACGAAGGATAAGCTCTTAATTGATAGTGTAATTATCAGGAACTGCAAGAGAAGACATACAAACCTGAGCTTGGCATGAGTTGACTATCGCAAAACATACAATATGATACCACACTCCTGGTTAATAAGAAAAATGGAAACGTATGGCGTAGCAGAAAATGAGAAGCCTTATATGGAATAGCATGAAATATTTGAGAATGGAATTGAGAGCAGGGAAGAAAGTAACTGGAGAGGTGAAAATCAAGAGAAGAATCCTCCAGGGGAACAGAGTGTCCTCACTGATATTAGTGCTGAGAATTATCTCCTTCGGTGAAATACTGCAAAAAACAAAGTTGGGGTATGATCTGCGAAGAGGTAAGGAAGACTAAACCACTTGGTATTCATGGATGACCTGAAGCTATTCACAGAAACTGGGGCAGAACCGGACAGCCTAGTCCAGTCTGTACGGATTTTCTCCAATGATATTAAGAAGTTTGGACTCTCAAAATGTGCTACGATGATGATGAGACGAGGAAAGCTTACCAAGACTGAAGGCATATTGTTGTCAAGTGATGAAATGACGAAGGCAATTCAAACTTAATCCAGCTATAAATACCTGGCAGTACATGAGGCAGATGGAATCGAACACCACGTCATGAAGGATGATACAAAAAGAGAGTACCTACGGCGAATGAGAAGAATATTTGCTTCAAAGTTGAATGCCCGAAACATAATTTCGACAATCAACAGGCCCGCAGTCGCAGTAGTTTGGTATGGCGCTGGAGTCCTGAATTGGACAGAGGTGAAGTTAAGGGAGATGGACAGGAAGTCATGAATGCTCCTAACGATGCATGGAGACCATCAGCCACGTGCAGTAGCTGATCGCCTATACATGAAGAGAGCAAATGGAGGAGGAAGGGGACTAAGAAGTGCGGAAGACTGTGCACGTATCGAACTCGAGAGCTTAATAAGTTACCTATCCCAAAGTAAGGAAACCTAGCTAGTGACAGTTAGGAACGAGGGAGTATTGAGAGCTGACAATAAAAGGAAAACAAAGGAAGAATTACAAAAAGGTATGAAGAAGAATTACGCATGAAGAGATTACACAATCATTTCCGTAAGCCACAACAGAAGTTGCTGGAAAAAATAGATGGGAATGGCTGATTCTATGATCCAGATAATATCATCTTCGAATATGAATTTATGATGTTTAACGTCGAATCTGTTATAAAATTATTGGAATGTTTCGTAAATTTATGTTTAACATTTAATCAGTAAATGTAAATGTGAATCGGCAGATGTCACTGATATATTGTGCAGTAATTTGCAACCATTCAGCCAAAGATGAATATATTCTCAGGATTATGTGGTGTAGAATCTTTTAATCTCATATTTTTGGAATTTTGTTGTCTTTAAAAAATGTATGAATAGACTAAATTAGACAGAGATACGGGCAGATGTTGTGTTGGACGGTTACTGAATAATAAAGAATTAATTTATCAAGAGTCGTCTCTATGGTGATATAAACTACATTGTCTCCTGATCGACAGCTGATGGTTGGCAATGTATTGGATTTTTGATGGGAGAAACAAAAGACTGGCGAAGCCAAATGTAATAACAATGTTACAAGCTATAGAAAACTGGAGACGAAAGATTGTAAAATAAAAGATAATAAAATGAGATGAGATAAAGAGAGAGGGGGGAATTTTAGAGAAAAATATGCTGTGATTAATGGTGTGTATGCAAATGTACGAATATGTAGCAAGAGAACAAAATATTACATAAACATGACAACGCTGGGATGCGATTTATACTGAGAGAAAATGTTTCAGTCTAAGAAGGCCGCAACCTTTAGATTGTTTTCTACTGAATTTGACTGCCATAACTGAGTTATCAGAGGATAGACACAGAGTACAAAATTCTGCACATTTCCAAATCGGAAACCTGTTTGATCGCCCCCTCCCAATAATAAGCTGTATCGATATGCAATAGACATTATCCAAACTGTTCAGTCCTTCAAAATCAATTTCATAATAAGATAAATGTAGATTTTTTGTTATTTTTAGGTTGGATAGAAAACACTGAGGCATTTCAAAATGGAAAAGAAACAAATGCTTCTTTGATCCTTATCAATATATTTAATCACGATATTATTTTTTATTACTGATAATCCCAGCTATTTGGCAAATTGGTGATCCCTTGGATGTAAAATGTTTCTGGTTTTGAAAAAAAGAAACACTCAATATATTATTGGTAATCTTTTCGCAAGAATTGAACTGGTTTTCTTGAAAAAAAGATGGTATTCAGGTGGATAAAAGTCAGTAAAGCAAGTAGGATTAGGCAAATTTCTCATATTTAGCGTCATAATTTTTCCCTGTGTAATTTCGGCAATATTTTGTCTTGCATTATTGTACAAGAGCAACACCCAGTAATGGGGGCTCGTTTCTGCAAATGTTTCCACATGATGACAATACTTCTCCACATAAACTATTTCGTTTTGGGTTAACACTTCACGAGAGACGATACTCTTTATACTCCACTGAACAGAGAGCATAACGTCTGGAGGATGTAGTCCTGGTTTGGAAATGGAATTTCCTTTCCCAGCGGGTGCAAACCATTATCGTTTTGATTGGATAAAATTATAGAGAACCTAGTTTTCATCATTTGTGATGATTCTACCCAGATAAGATTTGGTAGCCAATATATTTCTCAATAGCGAGCAGAGGGAAAATCTTTGATTAAGATGAGAAGCAACCACATGATGAGGGACTTACTGACCAAGTTTAGAAAAATTTTCCAAATTCAAGAATCTGTGTTGCGATCGAACTGTAACCTGAATTGAACCATTTTGCTAATTCTCTTGCAGCTTGCTTTTCCTTAACTACGGTAGTCAGAAGCTCACTGTTGACATTACGCAGTCATCCATATCAAGGGTGAAAGAAAAATTTCCCGAGTGGAACTGGCCAAACCATCGTGGTGGTGGGGTGTTATTGTTCCATTCGTGTTTTCTGTTGAGGCTCGGTCTTTCTACTACAATAAGTACGGCTTCTGCAATCTATTTAAGTGTCGTGTCTGTTCTACGTGTTGTAATACCTTAACATCTATGTTATTAACCGAGCCTCTATGTCCTAACTAGCATGGTGGTAGAGCACTGACGAGCTTTTCTCTTCTTTGAGCTCTGCCAGTATCCACCTATCCGTTCCCCTATGCTACGTGCTATCTGCTCAGACACATACACAAACTTGTGTGTGTGTGTGTGTGATTATATATATTGTATATATACATGCATATATATATATATATATATATATATATATA
>NC_068983.1:1137923-1138836 GCF_001194135.2 Octopus bimaculoides | reverse complement strand
TATATATATATATATATATATATATGTACATATAAAAATATAGATTTAATCAAAAGATTAAATGTGGTACTTAAAATGTTTGAGGCACCAGAATTTGGTAGGATAAAAACCACATCTCGACTATGCTGTTGTTTCACAGAAAGTGAAACAGCAGCATAGTCGAGATGTGTTTTCTTCTCTTACTCTGGTTTTTACAAACATCTTCGAATTGACTTTCTAAAATGAAATTCCTTTATGCAGCTGAGGAGTACATTTTCATTGTATTTTCTGTAGTGTTCTCACTGCATGAATAAATGGAGCTTGTACGAAACGTACGTACTGCTATAACCTATTGAATTTTTGTTGCTTAACTTCAAATATATATGTACGTATGTATGTATTTATGTGCATGTGCTTGTGTTTGTACCCCACGTCATTGCGTGACAACCGATGGTGGTGTGTTTATGTCCCCGTAACGATTTGATAAAATAGACTCATGGAATAAGTACTAACCATACAAAGAATAAGTCCTTGGTTGATTTCTTCGACTAAAAATCCTTTAAATGGGGCTCCAGTATGGCCGCAATCATATGATTGAGCAAAGAAAAAGAACAAAACTGTAGAGTTTCACTGGTCCCACTCCCGAACTATACGGTCGGTATATCGACGACTGTATCGGTGCCACCTCTCTCTCCCGCGAACATCTTGACTCGTTCCTCTCTTTCGTTCAATCTTTCCATCCTGCCCTCCACTTCTCCTGTACTGTCTCTGACACCTCTGTCCCCTTTCTCGACATTTCGGTCAGCATCCTCCACTCCGCCCTTAGCACCTCCATCCACTACAAACACACAGACTCACACTCCTATCTCAACTTCTCCTCCTCCCACCCTAGACACACAAAACTTTCCATCCCCTATTCCCAATTCCTCCGTCT
>NC_068983.1:1127405-1135256 GCF_001194135.2 Octopus bimaculoides | reverse complement strand
TATATATATATATATATATATATATATATATGAGGATAAGATCGTTATTTAAAGTACCGATCCTATCAGGTGGCCAGCATGGGAATAAAAACTTCAAAAGGTAATAATTATTATTAAAATTATAATTAAGGGTATCTAAAAGATACGACCATGCTTGAAATAGTAGCCAAAACCTGACTCTAAAACCACACTAATGTGGTTTTAGAGTCAAGTTTTGGCTACTATTTCACGCATGGTGGAATCTCTTAGATACCCATTATGATATTTATTTATATATATATATATGCATGTGTGTGTGTGAAGTGTGAATGTGCGTATGTAATGTATACGTAGATATTTATCAAGATACGAAGTGCTGGGGCACGTGGAAAGATACGGATCTCCATACATTAAAGATTGCTTATAATCAGTCGATGAAATCAGATTAAACTGTAAATGTGACGATGTGGAAAGTGGTTAGCGAGCGAGAGAGAGGGAGAGAGAGAGAGAAAGTGTAGAAGAGAAGAAGTGAGAGAAGGTATTGGGGTGGAGCGGTTCTTTCTATAGTCAGTTTCGACTCAACGAAGGTTGTAACATTTATGACAACAACAACGGCTACCACCACTACAATAACGACAACAACAGTACCAGGTGTTGTTATAGAATGTTCAGATAATCCATTAACATATCTATATCACAAAGTGAAGTTAAACGTTTCACTTTTCCAACATCTCAAAATGCTCTCCATCAATATCATTCCAATTTCTTTCTTTCTTTTTTTTCTCTCCCTTTCTTTCTTTCTTTCTTTCTTTCCTCCTTTCTTTCTTTCCCTTCTCTCTGCTTTTTTCTCTCTCTCCTGTCTCAAAAACCTCATACTTTTTTTGTTGGAGCACCATTCAGAAGAACGTGAAAACACATCCAATGTTTGGTTCCAATGGCAACAGAAAAACGCCTCTGAACATTGAATTCTAGATATCACTGTTGCCATCATTCGTTTATGCAGCGATATTATTACTCTTACCATTTTATGAGGAAGACCAACTTTTGACAAAATTCTCCAGAGCGCATCACGATTTACTGTACCAAAGGTCTTGGTCAAGTCAACAAAGACTATGTACAAGTCAGTGTTTTGTTCACGTGTTTCCTCTTGAACTTGCCAAAGGTCAAGTTCAAGATCTATGTACTACTGTCCTTCGCTACTGTAAGAGCAGAGAAAGAAACGGCGATGTTTTTGATGAAGTATCCCCACCCTCATCTCACAGACATCGTTTATTCTATTACACTTGCTGTTTGTTTTCTGAATTAAATCTCTTCTCTGAATCCTGCATACAAGCTGTTGTTATTCTCTTTTCTTTATTCTGTTCCTTCAAAAATTCTCCTCTTTTTCTACTTTTCTTGAAAACATTCTCACAAACAAAACGACTCATCGCAAAAAAGGTAAAATACTTAGATTTTTACAATTAAAATCCACTCATTAACAAGGTGGCCGGTCGATTAGAACGATCCCAGTACGCAACTGGTACTTAATTTATCTATCCCGAAAAGATGAAAGGCAAAATCGACCGCAGTGGAATTTGAACTCAGAACGTGACGGTAGACGAAATACCGTTAAGCATTTCGCCCGGCACGCTAACGTTTCTGCCAGCTCGCCGCCTTACCTGTTATATTAACCTCGAATCCGACCTCAGTCGAATTTGAACTCACAATGTAAAGAGCCGAACCAAATGCTACTCTATTTTTTGTCCGACACTCTACAGATTCTACTAGTTCGCCACTTTAACTTCATAGGTGAATATGTATGTATGTATGTATGAGAGCATGTATCTGTACGCATGCAAGCAAATATGTGTGTGTGTGTGTGGATGTGTGGATGTGTGGATGTGTATGTGGCTGCATGCACGTATATATCTGTGTGTGTGTGTGTGTGTGTGTGTGTGTGTGTGTGGTGATTCATCGTTTTATCCCGTTTGCTATAATTGGATTTAATAATCACAATGTGATGAAATATTTTTTCCTTTCATCGCTTTGCCAAAAAGAGGGAGGCCAGCGTTTTTGACATTTTTTCAGGGTCTCTCAGACTGTTCGAGGTAGTTTTTTCTCAAATTAGAGACCTTGGCACAAATTTTATCCACAGAGAGTTTAAGGCAGCCGAGTTGCAATGAGTGATGTTAAATCCGGTGATTCATTACACCCACTAAGAATATCAAACAGTTTCCGTCTTCTAAATTTTGCACATAAGGCTTTGGTTGACCAAGGGTTTGGGAAGAAAAAAGGTGTTTAATAGTAACTGTTCTCGGGTGGATTCGAAACATACCTCTTAACTGCAAGGCTCTCTAATTTGACAAATGTGTTTTACTAAGTTTTATCTCTCGTAAAATTTTAACTCGTCTCTTGCTACTTGCATAGAAAAACAAAACAAGAGTATATTACACTCTGGCTGTTTACTGCCGGATTGGAGGCGGTAATTGGATGTCTTAGTTTTCCATTCTGTCAGGCCAGCAACTCTGGAGGATATGTTATGTCCGTTCCATCGATTCCAATGTTCAAATTGTACTTATTTTCTCGAAAGGATGAAAGGCAAAGTCGAACTCAGAGGAATTTGAACGCAGAATATAAAGACGGACAAAATGCCGCATTTTCTATTTGTTAAAAAGTGAACTAGCGAAGAATTACCATGCCGGACAAAGTGCTTAGCAGCATTTTGTCCGTCATTACGTTCATGGTTCAAATTCCTTTAAGTCGACTTCGCCGTTCATCCTTTCGGAGATCGATAAGTACTAGTTGAGTACTGTGATCGATATAATCGATTCTCTTCCTCTTCTGTAATAGCTGGCCTTGTGCCACTTGAAATGAATAATAACATTCAAATCTCCCCCAAATCCCATTCTACTTTTAAAACTATGACGAAATTCTACATTCAGTAATGTAAATCAAGATATTCTGAATCTGAATGAAGGATAGCATTATCACAGATGGAAGGCCTTTAATTAGGTGTCCCTAAGATCAAAGCTGACTTCAGGTGAAACTGATGTCCATCAGCGTTCTCTGTTATTTCATGTCACATATTTAATGTCGGCTGAACAGATGATGTCATGGAACCTCTTTACAACCGATTGGACTGCAACAGTGAAAGCTTTGTAGATGACATAACACAGATCAGCGACATCATCTTCATCAAATTCTCTCTTTATAGTAAAACAATGCTACATATATGGATTAGCCATAATCAAGTATCGACCCTAGAATAAATAAATAAATAAATAAATAAATGAATAAAGAAATAAATTTATTAATCCAATTTACATCGAATACTTTTTTAACGATTACAATAAGTAAAGATTACAAAACCAAAATTTTCTTCAGAAATTTCATAAAAAATCTGGCTAAGCTCTTTAGCAGCTTGACTGATTTGGGCAAGTTGGTAGGAGGCTAAGAAATAAAAAAAAATAAATTGATAGGTCAATGATTATGAAAAAAAACAAACATTCTTTGCATGCAAGCAAGGCGGTCAAAAGCGTATATAAAAAAGTGAATCTCTTTAAAAGTCTGTAAATATAAAATATGACAAATGGTATAAATACTGTAGGTCTTTAAAAGAAAGTTCATAAATGAGTTTGGTTCAGCAGAAGGCGGGTTTTTAATGCGTTTTTGAAATTTGACAGCGAAAAAATTATTTTTCGCTTTCGTCATAAAATATTATTCTTTTTGTTAATACTGTTTTAAATAAAGCTTTTTTGACGAATTGATATTGGCCAAAAGGGTTTTTCAAAATTCAAATCAGCGATATCTCTTGCTTGGTAGTTATAAGGGAGACAATGGTGACGGATTATTTCAAAGAAATATGTATGGCGGTGATGATGAAATATTTTGTGCAACTTGATGCCAGAGTTGTATATATATATTATCAAACGAAAGTAATTTTGATTGAGGATTGTTTATTTTGAGAGTCTTCCATGATTCATGAATGGCATGATTGAGTAAGCGAAATTAATGTAACAAGGAATTGAACTCAGAACGTAAAGAACCATATTGTGTACGATGCACAAACGACTTTTCCATTCCACTCCTAATTACTGATTCGTAATTAGTCCCAGATTCAGAAATTTAGTGAAAGGAAGTAACTAATTAAATCGATCACAGCATTTATTCTATCGATGTAGGGAAGATGAAATATGTTGTTCTCGGCAGGATTTGAACTCTCCCACAAAACACAATCACTCCATTCTCGATGTCATTGTTGTTCTTTAACACAAGGTCAGGTCTGTTCCATCAGCTTAATTTTTGCTGGTTATTTAACTACACACTTCACTGCAACCTATTTCTACCTGGCTGACATTTTAGTAAGTGTGAGAGAAAAAGTTTAGGGGTAGGCTAAGGATTAAAGTTAAATTAAGGGTTGTGATACGGATAAAGATTAGGGTTAGGATTAGAGTTCAAAATTAGGGTTACAGTTAGGGACAGTTTAATGGTTTCAATAAGGGTAATAGGTTGGATTAGACTTTAGCTGCTATTCTTAGCAGATTATGCGTCCATGTTGTGGACGTGTTATCGGCTGTTGCTTTTCTTGCTGTTGAGATATATATTCTTGTTCTTGTTGATGTTCATGTTTTTATTGTTGGTTTTTTTTTTTTTGCTACAGTTATCGTTTACTATTGTTGTTGCTGCTGCTGCAATTCTTGTTTCCCCTTTGTGTTATTGTGTTCTAGTTGTTCTGATGTTGCTGAAGATATTATGACCAGAATCGTTACCATCAGCATCAAGGCTTGGAACATGTGTGTTCCACACAGAGACGAGTTCGTTTCTGACATGGCGAAGGCTTTTGCTCATCATTCGTTCAGTGACAACGAGAAAAAATGCTCAAACCTCTTCGAAAGAAGATCGAAAGCACATGCAACTGCTGGGTTCAGGGTTTCTTAGAGAATTACATTTTCCAGTAGAGAGTGTAGTTTAATTTTCTTCCCTCAAGGAAAGAAGAACCTCCAGTTTTAAAGACACCATCACCAAGAACTGCCTTCAGTGGGTAGAATATATGACTCCAATGGATGTTAAACGACTTCCAAAGCATATTGTCTACGGACAAATGAGAAAGAAAACATGAAAATCAAGGAGACACTTGAGGCGCTTCAGTGATGTCTTGAATAAACAGAAAAACGGCAACATTAGCGTCAACAATGAGGAGATTTCACCTGTGACGAAACAAACTGGCGCATCTTCATTCATTAATAAGCAGACTTCTTTGGTGAATAATGTCATCGAGAAGATTCTGAGGCCAAGAGTGAGAATATAAGACGAACTCTGTTGTTAAAAGCCGCTCTTCTTTTCATTCTGAGTAGACTGAGTCCCTTTTACTGGACACACCAGTCATCGCATTAACATCGTCTACTACTGCTACTACTACTGCTGCTGCTACTACTACTACTACTACTACTACTACTACTACTACTACTACCACTACTGTCTATATTTTTATTTCATTTCTCATGTTCTCGTAACTTAAGTTCATTACGTATATTTCACCTGATTTACGCAAGATGTAAACAGAATAAGTAAACAAGTTTTTCCTCCCTTCCTACTCTCACTCCCTCCCCCTCCCTACCTCCCACTCTTCCTCCTCCTCCTTCTTAGTCAACTTTGCCTTTCATTCTTTTGGAGTCGATAAATTAAATACCAGTGAATCACTGAGGTCGATGTAATCGACTTAATCCCTTCACTGAAAATTTCAGACCTTGTGTCTATACTAGAAAGGATTATTATTATTATTATTATTATTATTATTATTATTATTATTATTATTATTATTATTATTCAAAGCACACACGCACAGTCGGAACATCTGATTCACAGATGTAACAACCGACTCCACTGCTTTTTCTGTCATTCTTCTGCCCCATTTTTACTGCTGCCTTCTCCTACCCACCTTTTCCACGCCATTTAATCTTTTCTTCTTACCCTACTTTCTCTCTCTCTCTCTCTCTCTCTCTCTCTCTCTCTCAGCATGTGTATGCATATCTGTATGTATGTTTGTATGCATGTGTATGTATGTATATTCGCACACATAGCAGAAGCCACTTATTATAATCGGGGTAATGTTATAAAATGAAAGGAATCACCAACACTTTAATTGTTTAAAGTTATCAGCCTGTACTTGTGAAAAGGCTGCGTCCTAAAGCTTTCACAATAAACAGGTTATACTGATAGGATGCGCTCGCGTGCGTGCACATACATACATACATACATACTTACATAAATAAATAAATAAATACATACATAAATATATATATATATATATATATACAATATACAGCGCGAACCAGAAGTAAGTGGACAGAAGGTTGAATAGGGTTTCTGTCAGGGTTATACCATAACCTGCGTTGATAAAATTTTCAGTGCTTTTGAATTGCATTATTGCATACAATAATATTTAATTGTATATGTAATAATTGTTTATCAAAATTTAATTGTATTAATATGTAATCTCAAAGTAAATGTTATTATTTACAGTCCATCTACTTTTGGGTCACCCTGTATACACACAAACACACATGCGCTCACACTACTGAGTGGACAAACACAACGGAAGAGTTTAACACTTAATAGTTTCGCTGTCAGTTCCTTATAAATTTATTTAATAACAGCTTGATTCGTCCCATCTACGGATCCTATTTAGAATACTAAGATACACACACACACACAAACACACGCACACATATATATATATATGCATATACACTTTAATTTTGTGTTTGGTTTGCAAGATTCTTGCTGCGATTTCGTTTTTGTGACACAAGATTTTTATACATACATACTCACAATGTGTGTCTGCTGTATTTCCCCACCCAGCCCCTCAACAACACCTCTGTCATCAATTACGTGTCATCTCGTATTTCTCTCATCGAAGCAGTGTGTTCCCTTGATATCGATTTATGCCTCGGCGACACTGTCTACACGCTGAACACTTTTACAAATAGCTCCACACACGCACAAACGCACACGTAGTAGTTTATGAAGATAAGTGTCTCTATCTACAGAAACACTCGCTGATTAAATGTATACGTCAAGAATTTATTGATAGTCTTACATCAGCCTGAACACAGCTTCCCTAGTCTACCTTCTCTCTCTCTCTCTCTCTCTCTCTCTCTCTCTCTCTCTCTCTCTCTCTCTCTCTCTCTCTCTCTCTCTCCCTCCCTCTCTCTCTCTCTCTCTGTCCCCATCGCGCAAACAGCCTCTTTCTCGATGTTATCGTCCTGTCTGCTGCTACTAAAATACATGCTACACAACATCACTTAAGTGTATTTCTTACCAGACAACACCTGTCGTCATCAGATTTTCATTGAACAATTTTCTATTGAAACATCTCTGTGAGCAGATCTAAATTTGTCTAAAGACATACCCGCTCCAAAGCTACACATCACATATTCTATCACTGTCATTCACCATAGCAACAGGAAATTTCACAACCTTTCGGTAAGTGTTTCTTTACTGGCTCCACATCTCCGTAGTTAGTTAAAAGTCAACCATCCTCTACTTAGCGTTACCCGACCGCATCTACCCATTATAAGTTTAGATTTTAATCTCTTTTGTCTTCTTCTTTCCTTTTAATATAGTTTGCTTCGATTGCTTCTCCATTCTACACCATAATTTATTTGTCTTGTGTTACGGTGCCGAAGCGATGTAGCTATGATGGGTGCTGCAGCATTTGTTATTATTCGTTTGCTCCAGCCCAAACTTTATTAAACAGAATCAAAGACATTCTAGGCGTGAATGTTTCTCGTCAAAAGACACAAAAAGGACTCGAAATCATTTCCAATATTATAAGTACACACACACACACACACACACACACACACACACACACACACACACACACACACA
>NC_068983.1:1124360-1125499 GCF_001194135.2 Octopus bimaculoides | reverse complement strand
ATACACATGTAGATGTAGGTATGTACTTACATGTACGTATATATGTATATACTCATTTATTATTTGTATTATATATATATATATATATATATATATATATATATATATATAGCGGCGTACGTGCACTTTGGTCTCTTATATGTAAGTATATATTTATCTAAATCTTGTACGACTCAATTCTTTCTTTCTATCAGCCCTTTCACGCTCATTCCACACTTCGCTCATTCCACACTTCGTTCTTTCGTTCCCCCTCTCTCACATTTTCCTGCCTTCTCTTCTTGCTCAATTTCCCTCCTCTTTTCACTTGAGTGTCCCTGTCATTTTTTCTCGCCCCTTCTTAATTCTTCTGTCCTTCTGCCTCTACTTCTCTCTGTTCTCTCCCCATGTGACCGGTGTTCGGCCAAGCCTTATCTTACTTTCTTGGTTCGGCCGTCGTCTGTGCAACAACTATATTCCTCCCTGTGCCTGTAAAATCTTGTAGCCCTGCCGTATGTCTTTATTTCCACACACGCCAGCTTAATTTAATTTGTCCTTAGTCGAAAGACACATGTTGTTATGTCCTGTTATTTCTTCCAAGGAATCTAATGCTCTTAGCTTAGTTTCTCCTTGGGAGAAACTAATACCTAATGTATTATGGTGGGTGGGGGCTGTGTGTTGCTTTTGCTTTAGTTATTATCATGATTTGGCCCAGTGCGCAACGCTTCCAAACGTTTGTGCCGTACCTTATACAGTCACTCTGAGAGGGCGCCTTACTCTTTCCAACTACTTTCTGCATTTCACTCGAAAGTATCCGCTTATCCTGTGGGCTGTGACACAAGATCCTCAGCAACGTTGTTGAATATGAAGTAAATAATATAATCTTAACACATTTGAGGCATGTAGAACTTAAGGGAAATGAAAGAAAATAATACTATGAAAACATTTCACATCTACTAAAATTGCGAAATGCATCAGAGATTTTATACTTTACACCCACCAAAGTATAATATTGCGTTTACTAAAAAAAGTATTATTCTCATTTTTGAAAACTGTTTTGCTAATTGTGTATGTCATATCTCAGTGTGTCATTAGTGCCGTGTGTATACTAATCAACAGATAATGCAGGCTGTATTATCGGTAGTGAGGACTCTAGGGCCAAC
>NC_068983.1:1123320-1124350 GCF_001194135.2 Octopus bimaculoides | reverse complement strand
TATACTAATCAACAGATAATGCAGGCTGTATTATCGGTAGTGAGGACTCTAGGGCCAACATAAGTAGTACAAAGAGATATGTGTCTATGTGTATGCTTATATATATATATAAAAATTTTCAGTATGTTGGAGAAGCAACTCAATGCTAATCCCTGTATATTTATCATGATAAATGGTTTTACCGATAAAGGCTTTTTCATACTGAACTACTTGGCAAAATTGTTAATTATTAATTCTATTATTAATTGACGATACCCTGCCCTTATTCTTGTATATATATATGTATGTATGTATGTATGTATGTATGTATGTATGTATATGTATATATGCATGTAAATATGTATGTTTATATAGAGAGACAGGTAGATAGATATAGATATATATTTAGATATAAAGATGTAGATACATACATACATGTGTGTGTGTGTATGTGTGTGTGTGTGTGTGTGTGTGTGTGTGTGTGTGTGTGTGTGTGTGTGTGTGTGTGTGTGTGTGTGTGTGTGTAGATAATGACTTTTAGATTTGGGTCAAGAGAAACATAAAGACGGATTGCTAGGCCTTGAACTTCAGACAGCCATCTACACAAACTGCATTAGCATACAATAATAAATGTCATATGCTACACAATCTTTATTCACCCATCTTTTACCCTAAATCCGTGAATAAAAGCACTGAATAACGTCTCTTGCGTTTCTTGTAACTGCGGAAATTGTTACAAATGTTCAAATTTTGGATTAGTCTTTAGGCTCTCAGAAATTCACAAAGACATAACTCAAACTGAGGTTGTTAATATTTAGTATAAAGACATTAAAGAGTGGAATACAGCAACGCTACGTCTGTATTGAAAATGTTATCGCTGGCTTTCTTATTCATGTATTGCGACTCTGCAACTTGTCCGGAACTGAGAAGTTATTAATAACAAAATCAAAAGCAAAATGTTAACATACACCTATACGAATGTAAATCGGTGGGCAGTATATCATTTACATGTAAATATATATATATATATATATATATATATATTTATACA
>NC_068983.1:1121075-1123205 GCF_001194135.2 Octopus bimaculoides | reverse complement strand
ACATACACGACACTAATGACACACTGAGATATGACATACACAATTAGGAAAACAGTTTTCAAAAATGAGAATAGTACTTTTTTTATTAAACGCAATATTATACTTTGGTGGGTGTAAAGTATAAAATCTCTGATGCATTTCGCAATTTTAGTAGATGTGAAATGTCTTCATAGTATTATTTTCTTTCATTTCCCTTAAGTTCTACATGCCTCAAATGTGTTAAGATTATATTATTTACTTCATATTCAACAACGTTGCTGAGGATCTTGTGTCACAGCCCACATTTACCTGTGTTACCCTGTTACTTTATAGCCGCTCGCCTCTGAAAACTTAGACTATCATTCTAATCCTCCTGTCCGGGACTGAAAGACTTATCCCATCATAGTCATAAGTTTTCAGAGGCGAGCGGCTATAAAGTAACAGGGTAACACAGGTAGAACGATTTGGCCCATGAGAAGATATGCTGATAGCTTATTTAGAAGAGAATAGCAGGTCTATCCAGTCAGTTCAGCCGTAGTGATATTGTATGTGTGTTTGTTCGTGTGTAAAGACTAGGCAACTAAAACGTTTCGTGAAAAATTTGTAAAATTGAGTGATTTTCCTCCCTCACACTCCAAGACAAACTTATTCACCCAGATTTCGAGTTTCACTGGACATTTTTTTATCAATCTAAATCTCTCATAAATTCTAATTTATATTTACAAACTAAAATATAGTTTTGTTTACTAACTGATTATCCCGTTTGCTAACCGAAATATTATTTTGTTTACTAATTAAAGTAGTATTTAGTTTGTTAATCAAATGTTTTTTACCGAACTACTGTAAGGAAGTTCCCTGTTTGGATATTTTGTGACACTTTCTGTCGAAGCAATTCTGAATGCAGACACAAAGGCAGCAGAATTTGCTAACACACCTTCAACTACGAGGAAAGTGGCAGATATACACTGGCGCACGTCTACCGTGTACAACCGTTTCACTTCTAAAGTGATGTTTGTGTGAAGATCGCTTTGGATGAGCGATCACATTAGGAAGTGTCTTGGTTGATGTGGCAAATATCATATCTACGGGATATTGGTTTCATATTCTGGCACATGGCCAGCAATTTTGGGCGAGTGTATAAGCCGAATACATCGACCCCAGAGCTCAACTGGTTCGTATTTTATTGACCGCGAAAGAATGAAACGCAAAGTAAACCTCAGCGGAATTTGAACACAAAACATAAAAACAACATAATGCCGCTAAGCATTTTGTCCGGGGAGCTAAGGATTCTACCCGCTCGCCGTCTTTATCCATTTAACATTGAATAGTAAAACTGACAAATTACAAACTCACTATGCCATATGCTTGAAATTGCGTGTTTTTACATTGTTACAAGATCTTACCTCTGTTTAGGCTGTTGAAAAGACAACAAAGCTTTCATCGATCGTGTTTATCAGTCATAATTATAGCCGACTGCAGTCTGGATAATATGTTGAGGGTGTTTCTTGGCCCTTTAAGGTAGTTATCTGAAATCAATAAATAATATTAATCGATAGATGACTGCATAGCAGAAAATTGAGATCAACATTTTCACTTGTCAACGTGAGATCGATCCCACATGAAAGCAATCATTTCATTTCATTTACTTCTCGTCTAGTTTAACACGCTCATTGATACACCTAGTCATCGAATACGTATTGATTAAATCTTCAGAAATTTAAGTTCTTGACATGACTGGATAACAAAAGATCGATTAAGTAAGGCCTCTTCCTTACTCTGTTAACGCGGATTACATATACGACTGCCATTCATTGTAAACACGCACACACGCACACAAATACACACACACACACACACATGCACAAGTACAATGCTTGTGGTGCCTTTATACAGAAGTCGCCTCTGCTGAAAATAGGAGCCAAATATACCCAAAATTCTTACAATCGACAAAGCGAAAGAAAACAGACTGATTAATATAACCCTACATACATGATTGGTGCCAAAACAAGATCGTCAGAATTGGGACGTGTCCTTGTGGCAAATCTTTGGAATTACGGCTGAAGTCGGGCTAAACGAGATTAATTAATATACGTACTATTAGTATACACGTGTGTGTGTGTGTGTGTGTGTGTACATATATATATATATATA
>NC_068983.1:1119497-1120812 GCF_001194135.2 Octopus bimaculoides | reverse complement strand
ATATATACGTACATACATGCAAACATACATACATACATACATACATACATACATACATACATACATATAACTATATATATTATATGTGTGTATTAAAATTATACACGAAGGGGAAATCCACTAAGTCTTGTCTTTATATAATCTCTGTTGAGTTAAAAGTCATCTTAGGATGTGTGGGTTTGAGACGGATGGTAACTAGGCTTTTTATAGTCGGTTGTAATGGAAAGGTGTTTTGGAAAAAGAAAAAAACTCTGATTAAATTTGGATCTTGTTTAGAATTTATTCATGAATGTAGAACTTTGTAAATAAGGCTGTAGGTGTTTCTTGTTTGCTTGGTAGGCACGAGGTTTGTTAATTGTTGAATTTAATCAGTGTAAAGGTCAAAGGTACAAAGTCCAGTATATAAGGTGCGTCCGCTTTATTTCACAATAGAGTATAGGTAAGTGGTAAGTTTAAGGTGGTTGTTTATTTACTTGTTGTTGTTGTTATTGTGATTTAGAATATTCCTTGTTTCCGTTTGTAAGGTTGTGGTTATTTTCAGGCATGTCATTGTTTTGTTAGTTTAGAAAATTGTTTCTCTTGTGCTTTGATATCCATAAAAAGTATTTGATTTGAGGTTGTATGTTCATATGTTTCTCTTTGGGTATTCATTGTTCAATAAGTAATTTGGTCAGTATATAGGGAAGTTGGGGTTTGTTTAGTGTTTCCTTCAAATTCTATTCTAAATATATGGTTATGTAAGATTGATATAGAAGGTGTGTATATATTCCTGTACAGAAATGGGAACAAAAATATAATATTAAAAAAAAAATTTAAGAAAGGGTTTTTTCAGTTTGCTTGCATACAAGCATACGGTTTATGTGTGTGCGTATGTAGGTTTGTGTAGTTCTATTATACAATCTTTTGTGGTGACTTTAGTTGGAGATAGGGGCAGTTTTAGCTAATTTGTTGAGTACTTGTTTAGTGTAAAAGTGTGAAGCTTCAATAGTGTTTCTTTTTTATAGAATTGGGATGGTTTATGGTGTAGGTGGTTGGATTGGAGTTGGTGAGTTATTAACAAGTTTAGCTGTTCGAAAAGATTCCATGAATGAATTCTAAACAATAACATAATCCTAAATTCAATCAATTAAAAATTTTCAAAAAAGTTTTCCATAACAACCCAAACTAAAACTTAATTACCACCCCACTCAAGCCCATACATCCAAAGATGATTTTAATTCAACAGAGACTGTATAAAAGCGAGACTAAATCTAAGGCAAGCAAAACGCTATTTATCTGAACAGAAAGAAATTGCTAAAACATATAAAAGATCTTA
>NC_068983.1:1115041-1119134 GCF_001194135.2 Octopus bimaculoides | reverse complement strand
GGGGGGAGAGAGATTATTATTTATCGATTAGCTTAAAGTTGGCAGTTATATAAACAGTGGCTATTTATGAAACCAATAAAGGGTTTATCAGCGAATTTAGATGGGAGAGATTTCAATTGAGACAAGCATCCATATTTCTTCTGTTTAAATATGCCATTCTAATTCAGAATTAAAAATGGATAAGCCACAGAGGATATGTTGTAACAATAAAGAGAGGCGTTCAGTAAACAAATATTCCATGTGAAATATCGAGCAGCCTTTATGAACTGCAGTGGGTCTCCGTCGGTTACGCTGACGCGTGTTGCAGGTGATCCACTGAACAGAGCAGCCTGCTCGTGAAATCAATGTGCAAGTGGCTGAGCACTCCACAAACACGGGCAGATTCAGCATGACAAAGAATACAGGTACAACTCAATTTTACCAGCTGGGTGGACTGCAATAACGTGAAATAAAGTGTTTTGTTCAACGTGTTGCCGGTAATCGAACACACAACCTTACAATTATGAACCGACCGGATATCCTAACTACTTAGCGACGCGTCTTTACTGAACAGTGCTGAAATGATGAGAGGTCAGATGAGACCGCAGACTAAAGTTGTATCCTGATTGTGATTCTCATACTCCATTCTTGTGCCTAATGACCAACGGAACCTCAAGGAGTTCATAATTCCTTAGTGTAGCTCTCGTAAAAACTCTAAACTCTTGGACTAAAATATGTCCTACTAGGAGAATGTTGAACTATTGCGATTAACCATATCGGAGGTTACAATGTTGTCAGAATTTTTTAAGGTGGCGAGCTGGCAGAAATGTTAGCACGCCGGGTGAAATGTTTAGCGGTATTTCGTCTGTCTTTACGTTCTGAGTTCAAATTCCGCCGAGGTCGACTTTGCCTTTCATCCTTTCGGGGACGATAAATTAAACACCAGTTACGTACTGGGGTCGACCTAATCGTCTGGCCCCCTCCCAAAAATGTTCGGGGCTTGTGCCCAGCGTAGAAAAAAATGTTGTCAGATTTTGCTTTTGTTGTGAGACACTCAGTGAACCAAGGAACAAGCAGCAGAGAGGAAGGGTGGAAGTTAAAAAAGTAGACAAGTAAGAGTAAGTTTGAAGGTAACTACAAGTTGTGATAATTGGTGTGCCATCAGGTGGAACGTTACCATTGTTCTCTCATTTTCATATGACAAAAGATTTTGCAAGAATAATCATTTTTACACAAGAGTGACCTATGAAGAAGGAATGAGAGGTTGCAATGTTTATCCTGTTTTAAGCGGCATAATTAAAGCAAAATCGCTTCAGCTGCAGAAACTCTCCGCACATTGGAACACTTATTTCTTGCAATGCAGTGTTCGCCTTCTTTTGCCATTTCGTTTCTGTAGAAAGTCACCATTAGTTTCAGATGCATACATTGAAAAACGGCCAATGCATTTTTGTCTATTTATTTCAATCCATTTCAAGATCACTTGCTTTACAAAACCTCAAATTTAACTACATAATTATTAATTATTAATGCAAATGTCTTTCGAAAAATAAACCCCATTATTCTATGAATCTTAACCTTAATATGAGGGATACGTTAAAATGGCTAGTTTTGTATTTGGTCTTCTCAAAGGATATTCGATCAAAAATAATCTTTTCTGAACGTGAAACAGTCTCAGCTCACAGTGTACGATTATTATTTCTTTGTGACAAATCACTCCCTCTACTTGTGTTTCTGCTTTGGTCCAATATAATTAAAGCAAAGGTGAATAGGTCTGTGCACTATTTATCAAATTGTTAATGTTGTGAATGAAGAAGTGAATTAATTCTACTGGGAATGTAAACAAACCTACAACGTTTAGAATTTGCCAGTCAACAACATTTCTTGATATTGATGTATTACATTGATAACTGAGCTGAGATCTTTGAGCGCAGGATTTCGGCACCTGATGCTAAGCGTTTAATTAACTATTAAGTTATTGACTTAGCATCCACCACCCACAAAAAATTACTGGCATTGTGCAAAATTTGAAACTAATATTTCTATATCCCGACAATAACTTGTTCGTGATATATGTTGTCGATGAAAATTTGTAAATATAGAGGTGGGATCCCGTTCATGAAATAGGCTCCAGCATTTCACTTAGAAATATTCTGTCAACTCGAGAAAGGTAACAAAATTGACTGCAGCAGGATTTGAACTCACAATCGATTATATCAACAACTGCGCAATGGAGAATAGCATTTTGCTATATAAGTATAAAATCAGGCAATCCCATTGTTTTCATTAAACTAAACGTGTTGAAGGTGTGATGTTTACTATCACAAGTCACCCACCCCTAGGAAACCCCAACAAAAGTAGGGAGCTACCTTTAAGAACATCGGGACATCGATTAAAAATCATAATAAATCATAATAAATTGCTCAAATTTACTTCAATATTCAAACACTGTGTTTACATTCCCATTGATTTTATGTCAGCATCAAATGTCTCAATGAATTAGATTCTGTTTAAAGCAAACGATTACTCCCTATATTCTAATGTTTGTATAATTTAATCTATGGTTAGGTATACAAATATTATTTGTCGCACTACACCTGACTTCGATTTCCTTGTTCAAACCCACACAACGACATCAGCTACTGTAGTTGCTGTTTGATAGCAAGCCTGTCTTTTTATCAGCAGATTAAACAGTTCAAGTTAGTTATCAATATCAGCAAACCAGACACAACCAATTTACTAATACGAATACCATTAATCGCACCAGGACTTAACTCTAATCAGTGTCTACCATTTTCACACTGGTTAGAAGAATAATGGTATATTTGATAAGGGTATATTCGAAGAATATGGAATATAACAAACTAAATCAATCTCTCGCTAGTTCTTATTTTACTGATCCCATTATATAACTGGTTTCCATATTGTGGACCTTAGAGATGCCAAAGTGAAGTTATGATCATCAACAAATAAATGAAGAATATAGAGGTGGAAGACTGTTGTATGTCTGATTCTTGGTCACCTCCTTCTTGGCCGTTTATTTCTTCTCACTCGAAATATTGATTTGCATCAACTTCACAGAAGTTCAATATTTTATGACAGAAGACCAAAACAGCCAATCTACCCATCACATCTTATGTGTCAAGTTATGTACTAATTGGCAATAACGTTTGGTTTTAGCATTATTCGATGCCTTACAGTGGATTGATCACTATACAAAGGAATTAATCCCCAAACAAGGGGCCACAGAGTCTTACCACTACATCAGGACTCACAGAATATCTTCAATGATTATAGTGAACTAGCTATTGCACTAGGATCAAGAGAGTATTTTTTATTTATACCAGAAGCCACAGAAAATATACCGTTATATTATAATTTCAGAGAAAACTCACTAATACGTCATGGTTCATTAAAGACTGAGAATTATATTTCCATTCACAAAGAACTTAACATTTCACCAAATTTCACGGAAAACTACTATTGATTTACCATAGTTTACAGAAAATTTATACACGTCTCACAGAGATCTTATCATACATAACGATTCCGAAAACGTCAATCAGCCCATATGTAAAATATCCCAAGTGTTATTATTTACCTAATTACACGAGATTAAGCAATATGAATGCCCCTTTCCTCCAACGCTAAGTGATGTTATTATTGAAGAGATATCTCTGAAATAGGTGCCTGGATTACCTTCACCGAAAAGTATATAGTATATACATATATGTATATAAATACACACACACATACAAACGCACACAAACACACATGCACACATATATATAGCATATATGTACCTATTGATTTCTATATTAAACATTAATATAGCTAAATCTTTAAGATTATTATTATAATATCCAATAGTCTTTGGCTTCTCGTTAAATGCTTATCAAATGGAATATCTGTTCTGGAATGATTCACTTCTGGATTTTAATAGACACTCGGAAGATAAGAGAAAATAAATCGACACATATACTTACCATATACATACATACATACATACATACACACACATTCTTACACACATATACCAATATTTATATTCACGCATATATATATTATGTATATACAAAGACACACACACACACACACACACACACACACACACACA
>NC_068983.1:1111838-1114327 GCF_001194135.2 Octopus bimaculoides | reverse complement strand
GTGTGTGTGTGTGTGTGTGTGTGTGTGTGTGTGTGTGTGTGTGTGTGTGTGTGTGTGTGTGTGTGTGTGTGTGTGATATTGGTTTTCTGCAGGGGCATTACAAAACTACATCCAACAAAATCTTTGCAGCGATCATATCACTCAACTGATATTACAGTTTAATTAAAGCCAACTTTAGCAAAAGCCAATCTCAGTGATTAATTATTCATATATTCTACATCATGGTCCTACCATCTATACGTCCATCTTTATAATGACAATCCCTTCCCAGTCATTTCTCCTTAAAATGCAGTCCATGTTTGAACTGTGCAGAACGACCAATCACAGCAATGTGTTCACTCAATAGGCAACGGTAATCACTGAAGCAGATGGAATCGTAAAGATGTATATGTTTGTGTAACGTAAATACGTGTACTGGAATACATTGACACTAATAGTCTTCTTATTGATTACTTAAAGTTACAGAAGTCCAACAGAGAGACGTGGTTGCAGGCATTATGAAACTAACGCTGCAGATGACATTTAATAAAACCTGACACTATTCTTCGATGAATAACAGCTTCCTTTTTCGATATGCTTTCTTTAATTAAAATTCTTCTTACTTTTTTTACCTAAATTAGAAAAATATCGAGATCGCTCGCTTCAAATTATGTATCAGAGATTAAAAATGTGTCTTATTAATATTCCTTACTTTTGTGCATAAAAAGTACAAAAACAGCCGGACACAAGCTTTGCAGCAAGAACTTAACAGAAATTCTGTGCAAACAGGATTAAATTGTACACCGAAGTTTAGTTGCTGGACGTGTTGAAGGAATTCATGATCATCATACGACCTGATACATAGTGAACACTATTTTGTTACAGAAAAACATGGCACAAAATAATATTTTTACCAACCCTGACTCCTAAAATCTAGAGAAGGAACACGTGTCTGTCAACTTATTTAACCAATTCAGAGAGTAAAATGTTGAAGCTGTTGTTGTTACTAGTTAGACTCTTCGATTGTTCAAACCGAAATGAAGCTTAACAAGTCTCGCTTTGATTATTATTTTGGTTATATTTTCACTAATTACTACTGAAGGAAAAAAAATGTTTATATCTACATTGACTTTTTTACAGCGTTCTTCGTTACCGCTTTCGTAGGTTATTTGGGTATTATCGACATAGATGAGTACTATTTAGTATATCATATGTTGGTCAACCTACGGTCTAAACATAAAAATTACTCATAGAAAATGTATAAATACAGAGGCAATAGTACAGACCTATGCATATCGTATCATGTTCTAGCGACAGTGATATTGTTGTTGTTAACACACAAGTCTTGCCTGAGAGATAAGGCATTGTCTTTTTATTGATCTAACTTCTTTATTTAATAGTCTCCTCTTAGCAATGAAATTAGGGTGATATAATATTTTCAGCAGCAATGTTTGATTACATTAGTTAGAGTTGGAGGTTATGGTTAGCATTGGTGCCAATAGTATTCTTTTCTGATTTTACCAGAATGCCAACTGTTTTTGAAAGGATGCTGAAGTTGATTCTATCAACCTCCAGTGCTGAACTGGTACTTATTTTATTGACCTCGAAAGGCTAGACGGCAAAGCCGTTCTCGGCAGAATTTGAACTCAAAACGTAAAGACGAACGAAATACCGCTAAGCACTTTGCATGGTGTGTTAACCATTCTGCCCGCTCGCCGCCGTATTTCTCTCCCTAATATTAAACTGATGAAAGGCAGAGAACCGACGGAACCGTTATCGCGTCGGACGAAATGTTTAGCGCCATTTCATCCGTCTTTATGTTCTGAGTTCAAATTCTGTCGAGGTCGACTTTGTTTTTCATCCTTTCAGTATCGATAAAATAAGGGCCAGTCGAACACTGGGGTCAACTTAGCCGCTTTCCCCGAAATTGCTGGTCTTGTCGCAAAATGTGAAAGCAATATTAAGCTATTGAAATTAATGGAGTAAAATATATTAAAATAAAGAGCACTATTCACAATTTATAGTAGCTCAAGCAGAGTCATCCTCCTGTAGTTTACAGGAAGGTATTTCCTGTTAGTTTCTTATTGCAGAAGCATCAAATAGTTGGTTGTGGGATTTGAACACAGGTCATTGCGATACAAACCTAATTTTGTTTTATGGTCGATTATACATCTCTATCGTTGCAAGTCACTGCAACATATTCGTTGTTTATCTTTCGTCTCCCTCAAAATCAGATAAAAACTCCATTTATTTTTACTCTCTTTCAGGCTTCCTTTCTCTTTATTACAACTTTTCATTTACTCTTCTTGCTAAATATCATACATACTTTGTAAGTATTTAACTAACACTAAACCTTCTACTTTTCTACATCGAGTTTATGTGTGTGTGTGTGTGTGTGCGTGTGTGTGTGTGTGTGTGTGTGTGTGTGTGTGTGTGTGCGTGTGTGTGCGTGCGTGTGTGTGTGTAGTAGTAGTAGTAGTAGTAGTAGTAGTAGTAGTAGTAGTAGTAGT
>NC_068983.1:1103268-1111749 GCF_001194135.2 Octopus bimaculoides | reverse complement strand
TTTTTTTTTTTTTTTTTTACATTCTGTGTATTTGTGTCGCAGGAAATCTTTATTCTGTAAATCTGGTAATTTTTTTCTTAAACTATCTTCTGACTTTCTACCATTATTACTTTCTGTTCGCTTTTTGTACCTTACTCTCTTTACTCTGTTTTTTTTTTGTTTGTTTTTTTGCCCTTTAATCTATCGTTCTCTAAATTAGATCCAGAACCATTGCGTTTCACCGATTGTATTCGTTTTTGTGACATTTTCTTTTTTCAATCTTAATCAAATCTTCGATCCAATTATTAAAAGAGAAAACTCCCCAAGTAAAGTAGAGAATGTTACTGAAATGATTAATTTGTGAATTCATCAATATACAGTGTCTCTATGTAGCTATTGATAACTGTCCTATGTAGCTATCTATCTACATAATTGTTATAACCAGCCCGTTTAGCTGTCTATTTATATTCCAATTGTAGCAGTCTATCCAGGCAGTTATTGATAACTCTCTTGTGTAGCATAAACGTTCTGCTTTGTGTTTTAGCAAAATATTTATCTTTACAAACATAAATTTTCATGAAAAATGAAACTATATGCATGTAACATGGGGGAGAAAGTGAAAGAATGAGGGGAGAGGTATTAACAGTCAACTTATTAGCTCAGTAATCTCAGTAAATGAAGAGATTGTTGTTTCATTCCAGCCATTTTCAAGAAAAGTAATAATTTAGCTGCGGTATTGGCTAATACTGTCTTAGACAAACAAAAAGGCAGTATTGTCGTGGCTGGAAGTATTTTATTCATGGTTCTATTCGATAGGACATGGTATAGGATAAATTACAACACTGTTAACAGTACACATTTGGTCGTGCTGGAATATAGAATATTTTTTGAATGACAGGAAAGGAACCGTTAGAACCGTCTTGGAATGAAAACAGATCTTACATTGTGATAAAGGATTAGATGGTTGTCTTTGATAGGTTTGAGGGTGGAGTAGTCTAGTGTAGGGATAGGGGCTATATGGCATGGGGAACAAGCAGATATGTGGAAGGGGAAAGGTGTGGTAGCAGCGAAAGAAAAGAAAGGAGGGAGTAGTCTGGGGACCGGAGGAGCATGATGTAGGGGTGGGAGAGCATAATATGGGGGAGATAGAGCACAGTGTAACAGAGGTGAGATCATAATGTGGGGAGGATGAGAGCGTAGTATAGGCGAGGTAAAAGCATAGTGTGGGGGGCTGGAGAACAACGTGGGGGTGGTGAGAGCTTAGTTTGGGGGAGATGAGAGCATAGTATGGGGAGATGAGCGCATTATGTAAGGGAGGTGAGAGCATGTGGTGGGGGGTGCGAGTAGTGCATAATATAGGTGGGGAGATCTTAGTGTAGGAATGGAGAGAGATTGTGTTGTAACACAGAAATAGAAAAGTTGATACAAATCAGCCATGCACCGTAAACATCATGTTGACTTGTAGGTTATATATATAGAGAATTTCAACACACTATTAATAGTAGATAGATATTTTAACCTGTATTTCGTTGAGGAGGTAAGAGAAAAATCGATATAATGGATACAGTAAATGACATGGAATAGTGATACGTGTGTGTGTGTGTGTGTGTGTGTGTGTGTGAGTGTGTGTTTACAAAACAAAAGAGAATAACGAGAAAGGCTGAAAGAAAGAAAGAAAGAAAGTAATGAAGATTCTCGTGTCGCCCTCAGATTCAAAGAATCATTTCCGGCACATTCAGCAATGTAATTATCTGCAGACAAATGTGTCTCCAAGAATTACTGTAGCCATTTCACTGTTGAATGAGTAACGTTTGACAGAAAGTCTCTCTGTCATTTCCAGCCAATTTTCAATACGTGATCTGTGAGATAAATTACACAATGCAGTTTAACGTAGAATGTATTTCTTTTTAATGGAGATTGACAGAAAATATTTAAATACATTAATCAGTGTATTTCAAGTGTTCAAGACTGTGTAAAGATGCTTTGGATTGCTTCAGAAGTTCAATTCATAAATACACAGATGGAGGATCGATATCAGCAGTTTCAGCAAAAGTTTTCTGCTCTGGTCTCGGATAGACCAATATTTTGTTGGCGAGGAATTCTGAAAACATTGATACCGTAAATAATTGAATTGTCGCTGGATAATGAAAACGATGTTGCAGGTTCAATTCCCGAGAAGTAACCACTTTATCATTGTCCATTCGCGGCATTTATCATAGTTTAATCCAAAATGTTTCTAAATCTATCTCAGAGTGGATTTATTTTTTGAGGGATGATTTCATTGTTTACTAAACATTCTGGATTATGTCATTATAGATTTAATCACTGACTAATTATTAACTGAAGAATGTTATTTAAGATTTAATTGTCAAGAGTAGGGGATTAGAAATATTCTCTTCTACTCTAGGCACAAGGCCCGAAATTTTGGGGGAGAGGACCAGACGATTAGATCGACCACAGTGCGCAACTGGTACTTAATTGATCGACCCCAAAAGGATGAAAGGCAAAGTCGACCTCGGCGGAATTTGAACTCAGAACGTAAAGACAGACGAAATACCGCTAAGCAGTTCGCCCGACGTGCTAACGTTTCTACCAGATCGCCGCCTTTGCGAATCAAAAATATTGACGCTAATTCATGTTAATAGCAGATATTTATTTATTAGCGTAAACATTTATTTATTCATCACTAAAGTGAAAAAAAACATCAGAAACTTTATTATGTGCAGGCTAATTTCAACTATATTTTTTAATTATACTTTATTAAATAACTTTATAAGATATGGTTGAAAGCCTATTTTGAGCATGGCCGTGCATGTTTGTCGAGATATAATACCATCAGCTCTAATTATAAACATAAACCTCCCCGTATGGTAAAAAAAAATTTATTTAAAAAGAAATCCCAAATAAATATTTTAACCAACGAAAACACCAGATAAAATACATCAAATCTTTATTTTCTTTTTTGTTATTTTAAATCCAGAAAAATTTCCTGAAAATTAAGAGGAATTCTTTATTATTAAAACGGAGGGCAGTTAGAGGACATTTACACAGCTCCCCAAACAGGTAGGATTCGCGCGAGTATAATGATCTGAAGATTAGACTAAGTAAGGCGGTGAGCTGGCAGAATTGTTAGCATGCCAAGGAAAATGCTTAGTGGCATTTCGTCCATCTTTAAGTTCTGAGTTCAAACACTGCTGGGGTCATTTTTACGGTCGATAAAATAAGTACCATTTGAACGTTAGGGTGTATGTAATAAGCTTAACCCTATCCTCAAAATTACTGGGCTTGTGCCTAAAGTTTGAAGCCAATATTAGATTAACGAATTGGCTTGAGGCTTTGATGTGAATGTTCCACCAGTACTCATTGTTCTGGTATTTATGTATGCATCCAATAACAGAGGGATTCTGTATATTTATTCCGAGACGATCTTTTTTTTTTTGAATTGCATTGTATGTTGTTTTTGCGACAATGCCATGTCGCATAGGGAGGTAGTACGTTGATGGGCAGCTGCTAATTATGTGTGATGTCTTCCACAGAAATATGACGTAATCTACATTTACGGTTTTATTTGTATGTATTTAGTATGTGTGTGTGGGAGAAATAGAGAAAAGGGAAAAAATTCAAGGCGCATTGGTGTGTTGGACTCTTTTACAGAAGAGAGCGCAGAGTATTTCAGCAGCGCATTTCATTTGACTTTACTCCAGTCAACTCAAATGAAGTCATTGCAACTCTCATTCCATTCTCACCCTCTCCATCCCTCTCTCTCACCTTTCTCTTCTTCTCTTCATGTGACGCATCCAAGATGTGCTTCTTGGCTTCAAAGATTTCAAAAACCAGAATGTGCTTATGTCTGCTTACGACTAAACGGGTATCTAAAAAATTTCGTGAAATCTTGGAACATGTTAGGAAGCCATTCGCGATTTTGAAATTCCACCGTAATTTAGTCGTAGTAGTAGTTTCTCTCTCCCTCTCTCAGCATATATATATATATATATATATATATATATATATATATATATATATATATATATATATATATGCATATCTTGTAGCAATAAAATATACCTGGTCTAGCCTTCCATTATTTGACCAAAGCTGCCTTCGTGTTTGTCAATCAATAAAAATAAAATAATTCATGAAAATATGTCATGGATCGATTGTGTCGAAAAGTGAATCATTATTTAGTAAATAACGGAGAATTTCGTATATGGATTTCTATCTGTTAAATAATTAAAATATGCAAAATGATATATGAAATAAATCATGAAAATGTTTTCAAATAACCTTTCAATAGCATAGTTACTGGACCGTCCAATATATATATAGGTGGATATATCTCTCGTTGATTACAATCTGTTTCCTATCGATTCTTCTCCTGAAATACATTTGAAAACCAAGTGCCGTAGTAAGAAAGTGAACTCACGTTATAATGTAATAAAATCACTGCTCAACCAATATAACACAATATATTTAGAAGATAGAAATGCAACTCCAAAACACTTTGTGGTTTTCTGAAAAACAAAAAATGACGGCCACCTCCCTCCCAACTGATGTAATCCCTCCGACACTTCATGACTTGTTTCCTTGACTGAAAGACAGGAACAGAGAAACTGGAAATCGAGACCTCATTTATTTTAATGCTAGAAGGTTCTTCAGTAGTGTGGAATGTGTCACAGTTAACAATTCGCTAATACACGCACGCACATACACTCCTACTGACATATATTATGTGTCTCCGAGTTCGATCCCACTTTGCAATAATACTTTAGATATCTTCTGCCATAGTCTCAGGTTATTCAAACCTTATGCATAATAAATGGTGTGAGTATATATATATATATATATGTATATATATATATAAATTTAAATAATAAGGGTGATAAATTGGATATTAATCTAATTAACACCAATTTAAAACCAGTGGTCTAGCATAAAGAAAATTCTGAAAATCCAGAAAAATTGTATTACATGCATATAAGAAGAGATGACCACTAAGTGGACATCCATTATACTAGAAATAGACCATCTACGATCAAACCACAAAAGGAAAAGAATGTTCCCTAGAAAAAATTCAGCACACACCAGAACATAAACGGGCAGGCCAAATGAAAATATGCAAAATAAAGAATTAATCGTAGACCAGGTTTCGCCATTAACGCAATTACTACTTACGTAACACGTCCGTGGCTCTTCAGTACGACCGCTCTAATTCAATATAAGTTGCAGAAATATACACGTTGTCCACATAAAATTAGACATTTACACAGTTGTACCGATTACATTGGAGATTACGTAAGTAATAATTGCGTAATGGCGAAACCTGGTCTACGATGAATTCTTTATTTTGTATATTTTCATTTGGCTTGCCCGTTTATATTCTGGTGTGTGCTGAATTTTTTCTAAAGAACATTCTTTTCCTTTTGTGCTTTGATCGTAGATGGTCTATTTCTAGCATAATGGATGTCCACTTAGTGGTCATCCCTTCTTATACGTATATATATATATATATATATATATATATCCTTCTTTTAATCCTTATTTATCTATACATTTATATTCTCCTCTCCTTCTCTGGTCTCTACACATTCTAATTGAATCTTCCATGTGTTAACATGTACCTCCTTGCGACCATGTAATCTTTCATTTCATTGAGATATATTTGGTCTCGCTTAGATATTCACCACTTCCGAGGTTCTGCTTGCTATGAAATATATGTAGCCCAGATCTTATCCACTCCCTTCCTTAACTTTTATATTCCTATTCGCATACCCGACAACCCTGCTCAGTTGACATGAAATATAAAAAGGACATCTTTTCAGTTTATCGTACTTCGATACGAAAAAACAATCTACTACCTTCCGTCTCAATAAACCACTATTATCGCCGAAAGTCTTTTAAAATTATTTACTACGGATTGCTTGAACGTAACTTTCTTCCTATTCCTCGATCCTTGGATCTTATATATATATATATATATATATATATATATATATATATATATATATATATGATGATGATGATGATTGCTTCATATTGACAGACAGTTGCCGTCCCGTCACAACGCATTACACCCGATGACACAGCACAATATATGAGTTACGAATAACAGCAGATGGGTTAGGGTTAACTCATTACAGCTGTTCTTTCAGGCGTAATATAATATATAATAACATAAGAATTTCGAGTTTATAAATAAGCCTATGAAATCATGAAAATGAAATAATAGTCACGATGAAACATAAGGTGAAAGTAAAGGAAAGGCTAAATAAATAAAGAATACCATATAAGGTCTGTGTATAAATAAGTACTTATACAATATATCAAAAATGTCAAGGGATCAATGGTTCACATGAAATTAATGTCGACCAGTACGGTAATAATACAAATGTAATGGGTATATGATAAGATGTAATCAGATTTAATAGAGAGTGGTGAGGGAGGTCAGATATGGGATGTAATACACTGCATTATTACCATGTTGAATTCGTGGATATATTTACCTCATGAAAACGGTTTTTTCACATGATGTAATAATTCTACTCATCAATAGCAAACCGGTCTGAAACAGATGCAGTGAGTGAACCACTAGCCATCTGTTGTTATTTGTTCGTTATTCACCTTATTCGGAACCTGCAATTAACGTGGAACTGGAATCTATTGATTGCAGTACAATTGGTGCAGTGTTTGTACCAAGGTGAAGCCTTGCGGTCGGATGCTTCTGATCGTACATAAAACTGGAATATAAATCCGTCTTTACATCGGTATTATGCATGTTGTTTTGTACATGATAGCGATCTCATTGAACTGGTCGTGGTGCTTTACTATTTAAGGACCTGGTTCGCTTGAATCCTTAACTTTTATACGCACACACGCACACACATTGAGAGTGTATATATGTGCTTAATCCTTCTGAAATGCAAAGTGCTTCATAATCCCATTATTAGAAATGTGTGGTGATAGTTTTGTGTTAGCAAGCAGGATTCTACCCACATAACTGTTTCCACTGTTTAATGTTAGATGCCAAACGACGGAATCTGTAGGTAGGGAGAAATAATATCGCTTATCAAAACGTCGATTACTTCGATCCCCAGTACTTAACTGGTACTTAATTTATCGACCCCGGAATTTATCAAACTCAGAACGTGAGGTCGGAGAAAATGATGCTAGGCATTTTTCCTGGTTACGGTTGTGCCAGTTCGTCCCATTCGCGTACGAGTATATACACACGTATTAATGCTGTGTATATGTATGCTTATAGGCTTGGAACGTATATATCTTCAGTCTATCATAAATATTTGTCTGTGTGAAGGTAACTATGTGTTTAATCGATAATGTCTTCATACAGCTACTTGTGTGGATCTTCATTTAATGTCTGGCACCGCGTGAAAAATAGGAACTGAATCGGTGGCACGGTTGCCAGTCATGTGATGCATGAGTTTGTAAAATGATGCTGCAAGTAATTCCATCAATTTTGAAAGATTTCCAGTATATCGATTACGAACAGAAACCAGGAATTCTTCCTGTTTCAATAACATTACTCTTAGAATATTTCAGCATTTCACGAGATTCATATGACAGTAGTGATCATCGTGTATTATTCAATTTGTTGTGGCTGAGCTGGAGCACTACCATCACAGACTTATTGCTTGTAATATTTTTCTTTCCTAGATGCCTCTTTCTCAATGACTGAATTTTTTTATTCTTCAATCGATGTTTGTTTTAAAGCAATGTATTCACAAGGACTTTGTATATTTTTGAAATTCTTTGAAAGCAAATCTTTTATTGATATTTATCAACTTTCTTCTGACAATAGATTTACCCGTGATACGGATTGCGAAAAATGGATTCTCAAGAGTTTCAGGTTGCCAGTCAACAGATGATCAAATTCGTGGCTGATTATTTAGAAAACAGTCGAGAACGTCGTGTACTTCCGGATGTAAAGCCAGGCTTCATGCGTCCACTTCTACCCGACCACGCTCCTCAAGACCCAGAAAAATGGGAAGATTTATTTAAAGACATTGAAAGAGTTATTATGCCAGGGGTAAGTGCAATACACTTAAACAATTATCTAACATTCACATCGTTCTCACTACTCCTGTCTTTCATATCAATGCAATCACTAAAAAATATCTTCGTGTCACTGGTTTTTGTCTTTGATTATTCATTTCAAAAATGACTACACCGGTCTCTCAGAAATTCTTGCGAAATATTATATATACATACATACATACACATATATATATATATATATATTACAAATTAAAAGGGTAAAGGATTATCAATTTATTAATTAATAAATCAATTAACAATTAATATTTTTTTACCAAGCCCATCGGTATGTTAGCTTTTCATTGTTTTTTTCTTCTTGTTTTTGCCTTTGTGAGTTACAAGTGATGCTATCTGTGGGATTCTCAGCTTTTTTAGCTGCTATTTCTGAACTTCGGTAAATGGTGAAGCAAATATTGCTGATCCCTTAATTATGTTTATAAATATATATATATA
>NC_068983.1:1101125-1103033 GCF_001194135.2 Octopus bimaculoides | reverse complement strand
ATATATATATATATATATATATATATATATATATATATATATATACGTTGTTCTTTACCCAACCATTGTATTTTTATTACAAAGTTACTATATACTATCACTGTGTTCCTTGCTCTTATATTTGTAGGTTACTCACTGGCAACATCCTAAATTCTTCGCCTATTTTCCAACTGGCTGTTCCTACTCTTCGATTGTTGCTGATATTCTTTCTGATGCCATCGCATGTATTGGATTCAGCTGGGTACAGTCTCACGTTTCATCTATTTCATTTCGTTTCATTTCTTTTACAAAATGGAATTTATTCTACCAATCACTTTTGAAATCTTTGAAATTTTGAAATGTATTTCTTTAACCTGATACATGTTGCGAAAAAGGCAGGAATTTTATTTACTGAATCAGTGTGACGAAATTGTGACGTGTAGGATTATTTCGAAATGTTTGTAGGAACACTCTTGGAAAAACGAAGCGAACTGTAACACAGAGGGAAGCAGGAACATGCTGGCCGTTTGAAGATTGTGTTCTGTGTGTGAATTATAGAACTGAAAGACAACCAACAAATGTCATCAATTCATCAGCAAAAGTATTTGCCCTACGGAGCCAGTTTTAGTTGAATAATGATTATTAAGTGGATTCTAGAGAAGGGATGGACGTCTCTAGAAACAAAAGAAAATCGCTACACTTTGTGAGATGCGATAGTTTGGTGGGCATACGATAAACAAAGTAATAATGAGCAGCCTTTATAGTGGTTGTATTAATGAGTTGGTGATTGTCGGTGACTTTCTTCAAATGTTGTAAGTTTTTCCCATTACAGTTCTGTATTTAAGAGATGCGGAATTATGTACATTATTTACGTTATTTACATTTGACAGATATTTGTCCTTATCATGTTTGTTGTTAACACAACGTTTCAACTCATATACCCTCCAGTCTTCATCGAGTGTCTTGGGGAAATTTCGAACCTGGGTTCTCATTCTTAACGTATTTTTCGATATTATTATTATTATTATTATTATTATTATTGCCTTTGCACAGCTTCTAACGCTAGAGATGTATTACAGTGTCAGCTGTTCACTACCAGTGAACTAAAGTAACACCTCTTATTTTTCGAGCACCTTCCGGAGTATTCGAGTGGTTCCAATCAGTGCTGTTTTCTGCAAGTACTCCACCTTTATTGCAGCCCCTATTTGTTCCACGCACTTCTCGATATTTTTGCTCACTGTTCCCAGGGCTCCGACAATTATTGGTACTACTGCCAAGCAAACAATTATTGGTACAACTTCCCAAGCGAACCTGTCATATCTCTCGACTTTTCTTTCTTCCTTATCGCATACCTTGTTGTCAGCTGGGCAGGCTATACAGGGTGAGCCAAAAGTAGGGGGATGATATTTGGAACAGGTTTATGTATCAGTTATATTATAAATGTTTTTTTACTGTCCACCTACTTTTGGTTCACCCTGTATATATGATCCAGCATAGTTTCTTTTCTTTCTCAATTAAGAGAATGAAGACTATGTCCGAAGCCGGACATATTATTATTATTATCATTATTAATATTATTATTATTATTATTATTCAGGTCTCTGCCTGGAATCGAACACGGAATCTAGGGGTTAGTAGCACGCATTCTTAACCACTACGCCTTATGCCCGTGAGCAATTATGGAGTGAAAATATTAGATTTAGAAGCCTTAAAATTCACTCCATAATTGCCCACGGGCATAAGGCGTAGTGGTTAAGAGCGCGGGCTACTAACTCTAAGATTCCGTGTTCGATTCCAGGCAGTGACCTGAATAATAATAATAATAATAATAATAATAACAACAACAACATTGAAAAATACTTTAGGTATGAGAACCCAGGTTTTAAATTTCCCCAAGACACCTAACGAAGACAGGAGGGTATATCAGCC
>NC_068983.1:1100807-1101115 GCF_001194135.2 Octopus bimaculoides | reverse complement strand
TATATCAGCCGAAACGTTGTGTTAACGACAAACAAGATGAAGACAAATATCCGTCAAATGTAAATAATGTAAATAAAGTTTCTCTCTTGTACAAGGAAGAGTCATAGTGTCACCTGTGCGCTTAAGATCTGTGATTTGGTATCAATGAAATCTTCAAAATTAAGTGGTTCAACATGTTAGAGACTTAATAGTAGTCTTCTTTTGCATTGGTAACGTCTATCGTAAATTTTTGATCTAAAGACCAACTGCATTTAAATTGGGGTGTGTGTGTGAGTGCATGTGTGTTTGTGTGTGTGCATGTGTGTGTG
>NC_068983.1:1097885-1100797 GCF_001194135.2 Octopus bimaculoides | reverse complement strand
AATTGGGGTGTGTGTGTGAGTGCATGTGTGTTTGTGTGTGTGCATGTGTGTGTGTGTGTGCGTGTGTGTGTGTGTGCGTGCAGAGTTTGGGTGGGTAAATGCATTTAAGGCCTCCGCCAGTCATTTAATGAGTGACATGGACGAAAGTCCTAGCTGTCCACCCATGCAGTACAGCGTTGTCGGTACCGGTTGAGTTCTCCAGCTCTCTCTCCCTTGTATAGCGTATTCGGTACGATCCAAACCTGGGCAGTACGGTATAGAAGAGAGATTGTTTCCCCTTTTTGCAAATGGATCCAAAGGAAAAACAATTTTATATAAGTGTCGTCACAAGAATTGCGAGAACAAGTTTCTAGTCACTGTCGAACTTCATGAGTGACTCTGACTCCCTATTTTTCCCCCAGGTTTTAATCCCGAAGATTTACTCACGGCAGAATATGACTTACTCACGGCAGGATATGTCGGAGCCCTGGGAACAACGGAGGTTTGAAACCAGTGTTTCCTTTTCCTTAGATATGTTGCTCCCATTCTAGGCTAACGAGCTCCTCTGTCCGACTGACATGCTAATTAACTCATAGCTGAGACTCTAGCAGATGCTACTACGCCAAGTAAGAGTGGACTTGGCACCACTAGTGGCTAAGAGGTTGTTCCTCCTAAAAACTCTAGAACGGTCAGACCAAGGCCAAACTGCTTGATGCGACTTACCGACATACTTAATACAGGGACGAAACATTTTCCAGAATAGTAAGAGACTCAGTGCCTTCCCCAGAGTGTTAGTATGGTAGGAATGTATGAATGAAAACATTGAAAGGAACTTGGGTAGCGTCAAAGTATGGTAAGATGAGGAAGATGTCTTTAGATTAGAGATAATAGAACATTTGTTGGTGATTGAAGATCTTCAGAATGTAGTACAAAAAATAACTTTGCTGAAGACCTGTTTCAGAACCATATTGAATATTTAATTTGCTATTAGCACACAGGTGAGTAGCGGGAAGAGTTAAATCTACATAGACTTAGACAGTCCGATGATGGTTTAGATGGCCGAAACTTCGAAGTCACTGTCCACTACATTCTTGTTTATGATTAATGTAAAATTGTTCTTGTTAAAACTGAACATAAAAACTAACATAAATATATATAGCCTTAGACTCCATATCTTTTGAGCTGGTTGTACCCGATAGACTTGAGTTTGTTTAGAAATAGAATGGTATAGAAAATGTAGACTTCGTTCACAAGAAATGAATGTAATGAAATGAAAATGCATTAAGATATTTTTCTTCTTTTTTTTTACACATTTCTTCAGGCTTCGTGCCCTTCCTGTACGGAGTTGGAAGTTATCGTTTTAGATTGGCTGGCAAAAGCATTGAAACTTCCGGACTGTTTTCTCTCCACTTCCGATGGACCAGGTGGCGCTGTTATTCAGGTGCGTTTCTATGTAATAATAGTTCCTATATCATCTTCAATGAATTTCCTTTCTTTTGTCTGTCTCTGAGGGAAATAGTCCCCTGGGAATGGCGGAATATCTTAGGTATATGGAATGACTAGTGGCATTATACATGCGTACAAACTGCCATACATACATATCATCAGAGATTTTGTGCGTAATGCCAAAAGGGATCGAATGAGTTCGAGAATTTAAAGATTAAGATTTCATCTAATTCACACTCAATTAGATAAAATTAATGCTGAGAGTATTACATTTATGTATAGAATATTACAGTATCACAGTCCAGAATGGGACCGAGAATATCACATGTGTATCCCACATTTACCTTTAGAGACAGGTGAAGTGTGAACAGTAAACGTTGAGACAGAGATTACCATGTGTGTTCGCATACATCGGAGTAAAAACAATGGAAAGTATGCATTAAAACTCCTGGAAATAACTATATAGTCTACCAGCTGATATAACAGCAAGAAAGAGACCGTCAGTTATCATAGTCACACATTCTGGACATTGATTGCAAGATCTCACATGTTTGTATTCTGTGGCTTAGAACACAACTAGAAATGCTTGTGGCTATATGTTCCTGGTCTTCTTAGATCAGTAAGACCTAAGATGTGTGTGTGTGTGTGTGTGTGTGAGAGAAAAATATTCCGAGTGTTAATTGATATTGCATATACAAAAGCCAAACCATTGATATTTTTTCAGGGAACAGCCAGCGAAGCAACACTTGTGGCAGTTCTTTCTGCCAGAACGAAGTTTTTACATAAATTGAAAGAGGAGAATCCTGGAATGGAGGATGGAATAGCACTTACCAAATTAGTGGCTTACAATTCCACACAAGTAAGTGAAACTCTAACTGTAGACGAGCTCTAAACTGGGAAAGTTAACATTGTTAGCTTAACTTACAGGAGGTGTTGGCGAAGTAACAGTCGGTGTTTGTTTTTTTCTTTGTTGTTGGATTCTCTCAGTTTCTGACCAAAACAGAAAAAAATAAACTAGGATCAAAAGAGAAACGTCTTGAAATATAGACATAGCCATTAATATAACATTGTAATGGAGTGCACAGGGGTAAAACTTCATACTATTCTTAAAATTATGAAGCGCCTTATTTTTATATTGTCATCGATTATGTTATAAACAATGCTTGCTGTTCTTGCTTACAGTAATACATCGTTATATCTATTTACTGATAAACTCGAACAATATATGTGAAGTCTCCTCGTCGAAATAATATCGAGAAGAAATTAATGACCAAACAAAGATGGGCAAAACTACATAACATTAAGGAGGTGTAATTAGACCGATACTTGTTTCGAGTTGTCGCCCCTGTTTGCTGACATCAGATTGTATTGGTCATAGATCTAATGTTTTCTTACCCTTACGACATAAGTATTAAAAATTAATTTTACCCCAATACCCACAGAATATGCATACATTTGCTAGAAAGCTGTTATATATATATATATAT
>NC_068983.1:1095656-1096439 GCF_001194135.2 Octopus bimaculoides | reverse complement strand
TGACTGCTATTTCTGAATTCTCAGTATGTTGGAGAAGCAGGTTACTGTCAATCCCTATATATTTATGATTATAAATTATTTACCGAAAAAGGTTTTTTCATACTGAGCTACCCGGCAGAAATTGTTAATTATTAATTTTATTACTAATTGATGATTCCCTGCCCTGCATATCTATATATATATATATATATATATCATTATCGAGTTAGAAAAGAGAGAGAGAGAGATCTAATGGATACAAATCAATTTATTAATTAATGAACATATTCACCAATAACTGATTGATTTCACAAACGAAATTAAAATTACAAAACAAATATAAAGATATAACATTGCATTTCAAATACGTTGAATGGGAAATTATCAGAGTGTCTGAATATTCTGCGTATTCCAAACGTGTCTTAATGCAGTCCTTGTATTGTCCTTTCTACACCCTGATAATTTGCCATACAAGGTATTGAAAATGCAAAATGATATTTTTATATATCTTTTGTAATTTGCTTGTGAAATGAAACAATTGTAGGTGAATATGTTAATTAATCAATAAATTAATTTGTACCCATTAGATCTCTCTGTTTTCTAGCTCGATAATAATGTTTGATATTTTACAATATTTTATATAATATATTCATTGAAGAAATCCCTCTTCAAAATATGATATATTAAACCAGTGTATTTTGGATAAAATACCCCTGTAAGAGGTTTTAATAATCTTATTGTGACTCCCACTCTCTCTCTCTCTCTCTCTCTCTCTCTCTCTCTCTCTCTCTCTCTCTCTCTCTC
>NC_068983.1:1093111-1094991 GCF_001194135.2 Octopus bimaculoides | reverse complement strand
ACTGATGGATAGGTAGACAGGTAAAATGGATAGCTAAGCACACACACGCACACACTCCGCACGCGCATACACACAAAGGCATATATGGAGACACATCCATACATAACAGACGCACGTACATAGTCACACAAACCCATATACGTAGACACACTCAAACACGTACAAACAAGAAAACAGAGGTGCACACACACACACACACAAACACATATAAACACGCAAACATGCACACACAAATACAGAATATGCAGAATACATACATTCATACATACGTACATGCACTCATACATACATATATGCATATATACACACATACATACGTATGTGCATACACATGCACACATGGACGCTAACACACACATGCGCACAAATGGACAAAAAAAGCGCAGCTCCAATAACGGACAGAATCAACATCCATTGACAAGTTTGCAAAGGCAACGAAAAGTTTGGAAGAAAAAATATTAATAATAAATGAGTGGAAATCTAACCGGTGAAGGTGTCAGATAATAAGACATTAAGACAATATGACTCTCACCATACACAGCATAATTTGCTTCAACACACGAGTTCTCATAAAGAATCTTGCAAACTAGATGCAAAAACGAAGTTCTTTTCCTCAGTTAACAATGTATGATCCCTATCACCCTCAGGGCATAAGTTTGAATTGCATTGAATCATGGTTTAGTCATTCGATAAATTTCTGCATTGCTATCAAATACCCAATGTATTTCTTGGTTCAAAGTCAGTAGTCCTATCAACTACTAAATGGTATGACTACTTAAAGTAGAGGGATGTATTCACTTTGAAATATAAACCGACGTTTCGTATAAATACATTAGTGATACACCGTAATACAACATGAAATATAATTGTAATGTTATACCAACATTGTATCGTCTAAATATAGTTTACATAAATTTATAACGTTGCTTGTTTTGTTTCAGTCCCATTCTTCAGTTGAGAGAGCCTTTCTGATTGCTTTAGTAAAACACCGCAGTTTAAAAGCTGACGACAAACGCGCTCTGAGAGGAGAGACGTTAAGAAAAGCAATCAAGGAAGACAAGGCTAAGGGCCTCATCCCATTTTTCGTAAGTTTTCACTTCCATATTTGTCGTGTAATTTATAGGTGTTACTATTTGTATTTTCTGTGAGAAACTATTGCAATGTGAGACTTGTTTAATTCGTCAAGTGTCTTCGATATTGTCGCCATCATTACTTGGTAATATAGAATTAAAACTATGACCAAACAAATCAGTTGATGTTCAGGAAGTAAAAACGTATTGACTTTGTCCGTTTTCTTTTATTTTCAGGTGTGCGGTACCTTAGGAACAACTTCAACATTGAGCTTTGATAATATTGAAGAACTGGGTCTCGTTTGTAAGTTTAATCAAAAAGGTTTTACTGATTGTAACGTAAACATTAAACAATAAATAATATCGGAGGAATTATATTGTAATAATGTTGTAGATGGTGAAAAGAATGAAGTGAAGGTGTCTGAGAGATCACTATTTCTCGAATAATTCGAGAGACAATTGGTTGTACTGAAGCACTACAAATGGTCTTAAATATACAGCAAGAAGTAGCGGAGTAGGATACAAATTTTTGAAATATTCTCTTCTACTCTAGGCACAAGGCCCGAAATTTTGAGGGAGGGGGCCAATCAATTAGATCGACCCAGTACGCAACTGGTACTTAATTTATAAACCCCGAAAGAATGAAAGGCAAAGTCGACCTCGGTGGAATTTGAACTCAGAACATAAAGACAGACGAAATACCGCTAAGCATTTCGTCAGGCGTGCTAACAGTCCTTAATTTTTTACTGCCCTCAAGGGGCTACACACAGATGGGACAATAAGGACAGACAAATAGATTAAGTCGATTAT
>NC_068983.1:1089563-1091943 GCF_001194135.2 Octopus bimaculoides | reverse complement strand
TGCACCTGCTTCTACACGCTAACTTCTTTTTGCATCGTCCCTGATTCCCTTTGAATTACAATCATAAGATATTCAATTTAAGACTAAACCTTCCATTGTCTCTCACTCACCAGTCTCGGATGAAGCGGCGTAGAGTCTATCGTTTGGGGCTCTTCTTTTGATACTATGAACTAAAAGTATGTGTAATGACATATCAGATAATAAGAATCTTTCGTCATCCACGTCGCCAAACTGAGCTCAAAATGGTGTTATCTCATAAGGTTGATCGTACAAATCATCGTGGCAAGAGAACCGATAGTTATGCTGACCCTATGGAAAACCTTATTCCTGAGCAGATAAAATTAGTGATCATACCTTTAACCTTCACATTCATCCTGTGTCAGGAGAAATTGAACGGTTACAAAGAATGTTCATCAGAACATAACTTTGGTTAAAAGCCTTAATTACTGAGAACTTCTGAAAGCTCTACGTCTCTGCTCTCTTGGACGCTGAAGAGAGATATATATACTATCATATGCGTATGGAAAGTCCTGGATGGACATGTTCCAATGGGCGACATTAGAGAGAATTTTAATGCGTGAGCTGATAGATACTGTAGGTTTTTAAATGTACCACCCTCGAAATCACAAACAAAGCATCCTATTGTAGCAGTCTAATATTAAAAGGTTCTCAATTGTTCTACGCCTTGCTAAAGATTACAGAAGTATAAAAACATTAAAGAAGGAAACAGTGGATAAATTCCTAACGACGATACCGGACCAGTCAGCTATTCAAAGATACACTCAGGAAGATCAACTGCTATAAACTCAATAATAGACCAGCTTCCAGCCATAACACAACAAAACTAAAAAAAAAGGCGGTGATCCAGCATGACCGCAGTCTAAAAGGATGAAATAACAGACATATTTTTATCATAGATGGCATGGTAGATATATTATGTAAGAATGAACTATACGAGATGACAGAGATGAATAAATATTTCACCTGTGGCGCATATAAACACGTCACCACATGATTGACCTATTTATAGAGAAATAGTTTTTTAAAACTTGAAATGCGAGATGCAAAGCCTTCTGTAACTATATTTTCTGTGCGTAAAACTATAAAAACGAAACCTTATCTTCATGTGTTAGAAGTCTTCAACTTATGAAGGCGATTCTTTGATAATTAAGGAACAACATTGAATCCTCGAAGACGGAGTAAAACATATTAATATAAGCGTACGAAGTGGTTATGTCAATTTTATATGCTGGTGTGTATCTTTCAGCAAAAGGAAACGCGACAGCATAATGATGACGGGAAATGATGACGTCAAGCAATTGTTGTTCTTAAATGTGTGAAGAAAAAAACAAAACAAAACAAACTCGTATCTCTTTCTTAAGATAGTGTCAGCATTTGTTAGATCGTCTGATTGAGTTGCTTAGCTTAAAAAAGGATTTGTCAACTAAAACTGAGCTGAAACTGAACATAAGCTGAATAAAAATTTTTAAAATACTTTGATAATAGATTCAAAAATGGATGATCTACCGAGCAAAGTACCCGAAGACGATATACCCTGTATCACTTCTTAATTACAATATGCGAACGAACTCCTCACCACCACAAAAAAAAAAGAAAATATAGAACAGTAACAGTATATAAGAAACATTGCCGGTGTTGAACGTAGAATACATCTTGTAGTTTAATATGAAACCACACAAATACACGCAAATAAATACTACAAAACGGAGTTAAGTATTTTATAGACGCATTTCTTCAAAACATTGATTTACACAGAATATTTTACATAAATTTTAAAATCATTTATTTCATTGCAATCGATTTTTGTATAATAATTTTAATTAAATTATTATGATTCCTTTATCGTTCTATCAATGTCAGCCACCGGCAAGATGGCGACGTATATACAATGCCATTTGTATAGTTTTCTGACATTTTAACGTATTTACTTTGTTATAATTTAATAAGTCGTAGTTCGTCAAAATCTACTTTGAAATTAGAAAGAAAGTGAGAAAAAAACCATCAGATATAAATTGATAGAGATTTGCAATATGGAGAAGAGACTTTTCTTAGACTTATTAGTTTCTGTTATCGCTGTCAGGGATATTTCAAACTTTATCGCTGTTGTAATCGGGTCATTTTATGTGTTGTAACGAAATGATATGCATTAATAGAATCCAAGACATAAGATAGGGGGCAAGTGGTTTGAAGTTAGCAGTTGATTTATTCAGAGAGACAAATGCTTGTGATGCGACAATGTGTGTGTGTATGTAATACATACACACACACACACACACACATATATATATACGCTTGCATTAAATGAGGATGCAAAGAAAGAGGTCTGGAGATGCCACTACGATAGATTGCTTAATAAAGA
>NC_068983.1:1087716-1089553 GCF_001194135.2 Octopus bimaculoides | reverse complement strand
AATCAAGACACATCAACCTGTAGGGCGCTAAAATGACTCGGTATTATCAAACATAATGCACAGTGAAATCAAACAACTTCTAGGATTTGAAAGTACCAAACCAAATTTATAACTGTAGATGCGATTCATAACTGGTTCTTTGGTTTGGCGTAGGTTAAAAAATAAAAACAAAATATGTTTACAATTCACGACAACTGTTTCGATACATTTTCTTTAATATAGTCATAAAAGATTCGTTATAATATACAATCCACCATCATCGGGTAAAATCTTACCTGTTTAGCATTTTACTTGATGATCGTGGATTCTATATGATAATGCTATCTTTTGTGTTAATTATGCACAACATAGTATATATTTTATAATCAATAATCCGTTGTAGACCTACTAACAATTTCTAATCGCTTAGCCTTGTCGCTAAATGAGGACGAAAATATTAGGATGTTCTCACCAGTTTCATTATCGTTTGGTGGAACACTGGAGAACGAAGTCTCCTATTTTCTGCCCACGGATAGGTGATTGATAGCTTATTGTTTTTTATGTTAGACTGGAGCCAGGATTCGATTGAAATAGACAATCTAATTTGCATCACTAATCATTTGAAAGTAGTATGGCAAATTATTGAATGAATAGTAATACGAAGCATAGCGCATATTCAATGTAAACACCTGATTACATTTGCAGTGTGGTTTATAATAGTAGGTAACTCTTTCTATGCGCACGCACACATATGTATGATTGAGTGTGTGGAATACTTGTCTAGTTTAATGTTTGTATTTGTATGTGCATGCATTACTATATAATTGACTCATGCGCTTTATATATAATCATATATAAAGGTATTTAATTATTGACCGAAATATATTTCTCTCTCTCACTCTCACACACACACACATACACACATATACACACACATATTACATTTATTTGTATGTATATATATGTATGAGAAAAAGAGGATTTTTGTTTTAAATTGACAGTAACTGGGAAGTGTTGTCATGAGTCGGGTGGGGTAGACTGGGATCATAAAAGTAGTAGATGCTTGCGTCCATCATCCTGCTCGCTCATGTACAAATTCTATCATGAAGCTAGGTTTTATAGAAATCATGACCAGTAGGATTTGTAGATATGTCAATTTAAAGTGAGAAATATCTTAAAGCTATTTGGAACTAGAGGAATAACATGGGTGATATTAATTGTTGTTTGGTGAAAATGTCTGATTCGGTTGGCGTGGCAAACGTCAAATTATATAAAAAAAATTGCGGCAAAATAGAATTCAATGACATGGTGTCCATCAGCAATTAATTTAGTTGTTTGAAATCTGTCACGCACGAAGCGAAGCTGAAGTCTTAACTTATTTCTATTCATATTTCCTCTGGAAAATAAAACTTTCCATTAGTTTTGAAATTATTTTATTAAGGGTATATTAAAGTAAGTTTGTCCTTATCAAAATGATGCCTGATGCTGAAATTTACATGAAACTTTGATGGGAAGATTTTAGATCACTTTGAAACTCAATGCTTGTTTCATAGAATCAGAGGCGATGTCAGGTGGGTGGAAGTGATATTCTGTACCCTACGGTTATATGAAAAAAACCCTCACCTATACACACCGATCAAAGATTTACATATGAAGATGATGCATGAACACTCTTATATCGATTCATCAGAATTCATTCACAACTTATAAGAATGGCTTTAAAAGGCTACAGCACTTTTCCACTTCTTCCAGATTAATATATATGTATGTGTGTGTGTGTGTGTTGATTTCTCCAGTGACGTTCAAGAAAGTGTGAGGTAGAGAGAGAGAGAGAGAGAGAGAGAGAGAGAGAGAGAGA
>NC_068983.1:1087495-1087706 GCF_001194135.2 Octopus bimaculoides | reverse complement strand
ACGTTCAAGAAAGTGTGAGGTAGAGAGAGAGAGAGAGAGAGAGAGAGAGTAAAAGAGCTTCAAAGAGAATTAACATAAAGTGGAGGAGGATAAATGCACACACAAAGTTTGCTGGTAGGCACAGTGAGATAGAAAAAAAATCACAAAGGAGAAAAGAGAGTAAATAATAGAGTAATTATGAGAGGAATTATACAAATGGGGAATTTATTCA
>NC_068983.1:1083850-1087485 GCF_001194135.2 Octopus bimaculoides | reverse complement strand
TAACTTTGTTTTCTTTTTTTTTTTTTAATATTCATTTCATCATTTTGTATTAGAACCGAGAAATTTGATGGAAGTTAAATAATTATTGTTTTTAGATATTACCCCTGGTGGTAACAATATAAATCTTTGAGAAAAAGAAGGGAACAGGAAGAACGATACATTAACCAGGGGAGCTACTGTCTTTCTGTTTTAGGAATATCATTGAAAATGTTTTAGGAATATCATTGAAAATACTTTTCTCCAGAGGTGGAATTTTATTGAGAAATACTGGCAGGAATACATTAACATTGCTCATATCGTATCAATAAAATATAGGATGGTCTTTGTGGTTTATATCAAAAGACGGTTTGTGATTATTGATTATTGCTCACTCGCATCTAAAGTGGCAGGAAATAGAAAAATTAAGTCCTGACTTGCAATGCCGGAAATGTGACTGTGTTTTATAGCTGATGGCAGAAAATATTATGCAGCAGATTATTGATATATTGAACAGTAGCAATTTACAGAACGATTAGAGGTTTTGAATGGACGGTTGACAGGAAATAATTACGTACGTTGGTGCCACTGGGTATATTTGAAAATAATAGCAATGATGAGAACTCGTCTATAAATCAGCAATATTTCTACGAAATTCTAGCTATATTTCACACACACACACACACACACACACACACACACACACACACACACACACACACACACACACACACACACACACACACACATTTCCCGTTGAGAGGCTTGCATTTAGAAATATTCTTTAAAAATTTTTGCTCATATTGTTATCGTTACTCGCTATTGCTCTTAGCGTAGTTCTTGGCAAAATGTAAAGTGCCATATGAGATGTTTTGGGTGACATTTTGATGCATGATTTTACTCACAAGGGTAGTTAGGAATTGTGTGTGTGTGTGAGTGTGTGAACATAAATTTCAGCGGAAAAATGTTGAGAGTGACTTCGAAGTTTTGAATTTCTTGCTTTAATCCTTGTAAAATTTTATATTTACTATACTAAAAATTATTGAGTAATTCTGCATTATCGTGTTGGATCGTATTTAAATATAACTTGACATGAAAACAAATATTAACGTGTGTGTGCGTGTATGTGTGTGGGTATGTGTGTGTATGTGTGTGTGTGTGGGTGTGTGGGTGTGTGGGTGTGTGACTGTATTTTCATTTTCTATGCGTATGCGTGTTTGTAATGTCTGGACACTGAGATTACCAAACGCTGTGTTATTATCTTTCTCTTTCAGCATGCAGAATCCTTCAACTTTAATCCCCACAAATGGCTTCAAGTGAACTTTGACTGTTCGGCAATGTGGTGAGTTCTTGTGACTGGAATCATATTTAACCAAACATCTTCCGGAATTTCTACTTTTAGTCTAAATTTAATTCTTCACTTCAAACATTAGTTCTGTGTTTAAAGTTTTATTTCGTCGTAAACTTGTTCTCTCATGAGATGTGTATGATACATAACCAGGTATAAAGAGAAAATGCACAACGAAAGATTACTTTCAAGTAGAAAAGAAACATGAGTTGCTTATGGGTTTTATTATAACGAAACATACTCATATTGGGCTGGAATGGAAATGAAAGAGTAAATCTATTTCTCTCTCTTACATACACGCACATACACACACACGCGCGCGCGCGCGCGCACGGTTTCATTCTAGAGATCTCCACAATTATTGAAGGGTGCCATATGAAAGCGTTGATCCTTATCTCCATTTTTGGATGGGAATACATAAGAAAAGCGTATATATATATATTGTGCGTGTGTAAGTGTGCGTGTATGTGTGTGTGTGCACGTGTGTAAATCACTATATCATATTAACTGAAACCTTGCTATAAGACTTTCACATTACCGTCATTTATGTGTGCATTTCTTGAACATTATCGTTATTTGTCTATTTGTGTTTAGGATAAAAGATAGTCGAAACATCAGTCAGGCCTTTTCTGTTGATCCTGTTTATCTGAAACACGAGAACGAAGGAATCATGCCAGACTACAGAGTAAGTGTTTTCTTTATTTCTATCAATGTAACATATCCATCAATATGTTTTGCTATGTGTATATATCCACTAGTATATATAAATACACATATTAACATTCTATAACTATATCATATAGTATCTATCAATATAAAACCATGCACCTATCAATGTATCAAAACCTTTTCTCTTTTCTCATTAAAAAAGTGGATAAGGGCATCAGTGAGAGGGCAATGCATTTTCGTGAGTGTTTCATATGGGGACTGTATTTCTCAGTTTTAAACACCTGGACGTAAAAGCGATTGCTTTATTAACCAGACTAATTTCAGTTAGCTCAATGATTGTAGACTAGTTTACTTTTAAAATGAACTTGTGTATTTTTTTTTCTTGTAGTGTTGTTCGGGAATTTTTCGATAATATTGGAACATAATTCTTCTTCTTATGTCTGTAGCATTGGCATGTACCATTAGGAAGGCGCTTTAGAGCCTTGAAACTCTGGTTTGTTTTGCGACTGTTTGGCATCAAAAAATTGCAAGAAATTATAAGACGGGTGAGTGTCAACGACTAAATTTTTCTAGAAATGTCACCAAAAATTGATATAAATTCAAATCACATCTCAGCATGAACTTCAATGAAAGGCATTCTGTAAAGCGGCAGGTAGACCATCATTTTGCTAACAAGTTGTTTATTCATCATCATTCTGCCGAATTCTATCTCATATCCATGTTCCCGTCGTCACAAATATGGGTGCTTGTTGATTCCCTATTCAAAGTACTTATTTTCCCCGTTCTCATAAAAGTCTTTACTTTGGTCCTTTTCGGATGTCTATTAAATTTAATACAAATACAACGTCTTCGATACCCAAGCTACAAAAATCTGGTTTTTTCTCGCTATCATTTCCACAATACCAACAGTCTTTATTTCTCTGAACTAGAATATACTGCACACACCAAAAAATTCTTTTGTACCAAATTCTCCACTTTTTCCTTATTTTAATTTTGTCGCAACTCACCACAATCCAAGTAAAAAGGTTATGCAGTCCGAGTCATTATCAATACAGCCTTCCACCAAACTAGTATTCGCTGCCCAGCTTTCCATTTCGAATACCACTCCCCTGCAGAAGTTCATCCTGAATAACAAACGCATCGACTTCACCAGGCTGAGAGATGACCTGGAAGAGCGTTGGTCACAGACTGATTCGATCTAAAATAGACGGCAAATAAAACTATTACAAATTCACGAATTTTAATGAAAGTCTCGAGAGATGTGAACAAAACAACATCATTTGCTGACGATGATCAATAACATTACAATCAGTATCCCTACAAGTGAAATGTTTTAGATAATTATTTTAATTAAAACAAATATGTTTGACATTGCAGTCAAGATTAATTGCTCTAATGTCATGTGTAATAATTAAAGCACATTGTGTACCTTTTATTAATAGCACAAACATCGATAGCAAATTTTATTAAATGGAATTGTAAGTATATTATGAATGAAGGGGTGTTGTATTTTCTCTGACAAAATTAGGGGCAAAGGTGTAGTAGGTCTTGCTCCGGATTAGCGCAGTCATATGCAAGCGGTCGGTACATACACACACACACACACACACATATTGCATACAAATACACCCCGCCATACACA
>NC_068983.1:1082681-1083535 GCF_001194135.2 Octopus bimaculoides | reverse complement strand
TAGTAGGTCTTGCTCCGGATTAGCGCAGTCATATGCAAGCGGTCGGTACATACACACACACACACACACACATATTGCATACAAATACACCCCGCCATACACACACAGAAAGTGTATATAAATATATATACATATCAGTTGAATACAGTTAAAAGATGGTCTGGTTTTCAAGTATTATGGTATTTTCGCATAAAAAAAATATTTTGTAAAGCTCAAAAAGTTAAAATATTTTGTAATGGTCATGAAGTTAAATTCGTGGTAGAAGGTTGTAATGCTCATTAAGTTAAATTCGTGGTAGAAGGTTGTAATGCACATGAAATTAAAGTGATGGTACAACTGTAATATTGGCGGTTCCAGGCGTAATAGCATTATATAGCAATAAAACCTGGAACCGCCTATATTTCAGTTGGTATCAATTACAACTATTCCTCACAGACAATATTAAAAATTGTAACATCTTATTTCGAATGTAAGGATTCGAATATTTGGTCATAAATATATTTGTACCGTGTGGACTGGTCTTGGCGCAAAACAATCCAGAACGCTAATGGATTTATAACGTGGTGGATCTGGAATTTTTCTTCAGTAACTCATACTGATGAAGGTTGAGGTGTATTGGGCCAGCACCCGAAACCATGCTAGAGGAGCATCTGAATGGCATAATCCTTAATGGTATGCTTTTTAATTTCTTAATGTTTTATCCGTTTCCCACGCTTACTGTTGTTTTCTATTATTTTGGTGCTTTTTTGGTGGCTGAATATGGACTTTAATTCCTATTTCTAACCAAGTTGATGCATGGTGCATCCTTATGTTTCGTGATAATTTTATGTGTGTGTGTGTGTGTGTGTGTGTGT
>NC_068983.1:1072290-1082444 GCF_001194135.2 Octopus bimaculoides | reverse complement strand
TGTGTGTGTGTGTGTGTGTGTGTGTGTGTGTGTGTGTGTGTGTGTGTGTGTGTGTGTGTGTGTGTATAAACGCACTCATTTTCATCTTAGGAAATACTGAGGAGGAAATACAATTACATATTGCCAGTGGAATGAAAGCGTGAGACGTAATGAAAACAGTGTTCATATATTCTCATCAGTGTTAGGATTTTAACAAACTGGAATCATATGCAGCTGTTTAAAGTCCAAAAGCCAGACGCAAATGCAAGCCATGACATCTTAATAGACATTCATGGCACATTCAGGTCAGAGGATTGTAGCATGTGTACCACTGTTGTGTTTACATGTACGAACTTTCGTTGAAAACGCGTTTCGGACTACTATAAGTTTTATCCATCTGAGCCGTTTAAAGAATAAGATACGTAGTTGAAATGATATAATCGAAAAATGTTTACAAGCAGGAGTCTTACTATACATCACGAAGCTTCAATATTTGTATGGAAAGTTTGATTTATGTTTTCGTTACAAGCAAGAAAGTAAAATCCGCTATAATCGTTAGAATGCTATAATAGCAGTTGGAAAGGTGGTCACAACTTTAAAATATGGTTGTTATTAAGTAGTAATTGAAACTTGTTCTTTTTGACGAAGTCAGTTATTGGAATCAATAAATTGACGACAGGTACAAGTCATGACGAGTATCAACTGGGTGTTGTATTGGAGGCCACATTGCCACAATAAATCAGTAGAAGTGGGGTGGGATTTCCTCGTTCTTAGACTTGAAAGAGCGTATATACAGAATGAACGTTTCCTTAGCGTTACTGATGATAAACACAATATAATTTCTCTGGATAATATGATGCATGGATAGGGTCATCTTATACACAACTGTCATAGAAACGAGACAACCCCTTCAGTGGACAGGTGGATTGTTCTCTGTAGTTAAAGGTACACTACCTGCATTGGTGCAGCATTTTACTTTTCTAGCAGACGTTGGGAGAAGCGATGTTCGTTTTTGAAAGTGTATATTACGATAAAATTGAGTATATAAAAAATCTTGTGGTATCTAAGTAAGTGTGCTAAGAAAAGGTTGCTTAAAATTGAATGCAATCTTATGTTTATGGAACGAGGCTATTTTCTCTGAGAGTTTTAGATACTAAGGTGACGATTCCTTCATGAGCAGACCTTAACACTAAAACCACTCAATATAAGTATCGCTATAGAAAGCTTAATTTCATGCCCTTATTAATTCTCAAGAATTTCGATGAACTCTAGCTATAATTAGAAACTTAATAGTCGGCACCGGTGGATAATTCTTCATTTTATCCTTTGAGAAATCTACGGCAAAACCCGCTCCCATTTATATCAAGGTGCTACCGATCAGTAGTTTTTGTTATGAGTTAGTGTATATGGAAATTATGCATTCACCCTCTCGAAGTGATTCGGTATCAATAGCAAAATAATCTCATTCAATCTTCAGATCAAATTAAATATCTCAATGAAAAAGCAAAGATCTTGTTCTCCTGCATTAGGCATCACTTCCACAACATATAAATATCTTATGTGTTTAAAATTTTTCCAATGATAGAATTGTTTACACTTCCCGAGAGAACATCGTAAACTAAATCAGGTAAAATTCATCGACTCCGCAGCCGGTTCTAAGACGCCCGTCTGTAACTTCAGAAATCCACCATTACACTGAAAGTATTCTGCCTTCCACAGATGATTATCTTTAGAATAGTCCTTACCCTAGCTGGTGGTATTACAAAGAATTATGGGACTTTAAGTCAACGATTTGGAGGGAGCGTTCATTCAGTGTATACACTTTTTAGGGGAAAAATTACTTTCTTGTATCGTTTGATATAAAGCTTTAAGACCCTAGAAATAACCAGATCAGTATAAGTTAGAATATTCTCCACATAGACTCTTCCTATTCATATAAGAGTGTGAAAGTGCATCCATGCCGGTGTGAGGAGTTTCACAAATTACAATAGCTAACCGATGTCTATGGCATGAAACAGCACTGTCGTATATTACTATCACTACAAGAACTCACTGTGTAAAGAATGTGTCTTACAATGCAATGAAACGTTTTCAGAAGTTGAAGTTGCTTCGCCTTTCAGTATTACACAACCAGTAAAATTAGATGTGTTTGGGAAGCTTCGAAACTTTTAGTAACGGACATTTGTTTTAGATTTTTTTTATTTTTTATACGTACACAACTTGTATATACGTTATGTGAAAACATTTCACCTTCAGCGGATAAGTTTGTCCTCATGGACGCATCGAATCGTTTTGATGGTAACCTTCCGGCTGCAAGTCTGCGGGTTTGATGGAATTCTTTACCTTGTGATGAAACCTTCAAAGTAACACTTAACCTTCTGTTCCAAAGTTCCCTTAGCTGTATTTGTATCTAATTTATAAGTACAGTTCAGGGTTTCAGGCTGCAAGGACACTTTGATGCGTTGCGTGTATGTTCAGCTCTTGTACCCAAATGTATCGCAAGGAAAATATACGACAAGGAATAGGTGAAAGTTTCAATTTGATTCTATCGATTTAATCTAATATTCAGAACACCTTTCAGAAACGGGGAAATTTCTACTCGAATTAGATATAATCCCCTCACACATTAACCCGACAGACATAAAGAAAACAGTCCCATCTGTCTGGTGTACTCCGGACAATAACTATGACTAGATTAAGTTGCAAACGGTGTCTGGTCTTATACACAACACTATTCTTTTGTTAAGAAAAATCTAATTGTTTCATTTGCAGCTAATCAACATAAATTAATTACCTGCTACTTTTTATACTCTTAGGATATCAAATTGGCTGCAGAGTTTAAAAAGTTGATTGAAGCTGACGCAAGATTCGAGATCTTTGGCGAAGTTGTAATGAGCCTCGTTTGCTTTCGTTTAAAGGTAAGTTGACGTTGATGCATTCATTTAAGGTACACAAAATTTAATATTTCATAATTACGAATTCAAATCTAAACAGACTTAACTGTACAGTCCGGTTGGCGATCAAGTCATGAGCTCATTTCCTCGATCAGGTAGTGCGTTTCATCCAGAAGCAAAGCACTTCATTTAAATTGCTTAAGTCCACTTCAATGAAAATGAGTAACAACAGTATGCTGAGTCTCTCTCTCTCTCTCTCTCTCTTTCTCTCTCTCTCTCTCTCTCTCTCTCTCTCTCTCTCTCTCTCTCTCTCTCTCTCTCTCTCTCTCTCTCTCGCTCGCTCGCTCGCTCCTGCAGTTCTTCCCCTAGAAAAATAAGAGCAATTACAAAAGTATGATGCAATTTTACCAAACCATTGAAGTTCACGGGTGGTGGTAGTCTCTTTTAATTTGACTTTATTAAATAAACACTCGTGATATAGGAAAAAGAATTAAACTAAAAACATCTTATCCTTCGTTTTGACGAGAAATCGTAAATTAATACCTTTTTAATTAAAATAGATTCACTGTATACTGTATGACTAAGTTATTGATACTGGGATTGATCTACTATCGGTGTGTATAGCTCTCTATTTTCTAGGAGAGAGGGGGAGAAGCTGTTGCTATGGAAACACAAATGCTCAAATGACCTTTAAGTATGCTAAATATATCAGTAAATGTCACAGATTTGACGATATTGCCATTCATACAACTATGTCCAGAGTCTATATCCTTAGGTAGTTATTACACTATTACCAATGAAATATCCATTTACCCTTGTTTATAATCTTCACCAGAACAAGTAGAATTGAACCGATCCTGTTTATTTCGGTTTCGCGGTGACTGCGAGTAGGTCCTAGCTCCTTTGTAATATGAAGTACCTTGATAATATATCCAGTTGTCAGCTACAACCAGACACCGACTCAACATACTACAACTTTCTTCGAGTAAACAAGTGTCGATAGGACTGCGCAGTTACAATGACGAAACAGATACGGTGCTGCTCATCCGTCCCTTAGATAAAGTAATAAGTTCGGCTCGAGTCAAAAGAAAATTGAGGACTCGGTATTCCGAGATTCTACTTTTATAAAGTTGGTACCTTTATATGGCTATTCGGCCTGTTAGAAATAGCAACGAAATATTTCAAGCCACACCATACTAAGTTAAAAGAAAGACATACTGCATCAGTTACTTCTTGATACAATATAGCTGATATAAGAGGGCGGTGAGCTGGCAGAGTCGTCAGCGCGCCGGGCGAAATGCTTCGCAGTATTTCATCTGTCTTTACGTTCTGAGTTCAAATTCTGCTGAGGTCGACTTTGCCTTTCATCCTTTCGGGGTCGAGAAATTAAGTACCAGTTTTGTACTGAGGTCGATGTGAACAACTGGCCCCCTCCCCCAAAATTTCGGGCCTTATGCCTAGAGTAGAAAAGAATATACCTGACATAATTCACACTGACATGGGTGGAACTTGATGGATCAGGTGTCTGTTGAATCAGGCCTGACCTAGGGCCAAACAGCAACAGCAATAAGTCAATAATTTATTCACAATATTTGAGACGATACCAAAGAAAGACTTCCATTAACAGTTGATACTTAAACTTTGCAAATGTCAACGCAATAAACTCCATTCATGTCGTCACCGTACAAGTCAGTTTATTGTGTCTTCTATCAGCACATGGCTGGTTTGTGATAGATTTAAACCTATTGAAACATAAACAGCATTGTTAACAACGGGACAGAGTAACCTACTAACTCTCATTACAGATACTAATGCTGTAGATGATGATGATGATGATGATGTTGATAATGATAGTGTTTTGGGTTTTTTTTTGACACAAGGATATTGACACAAGATTTAAAAACAAAAAAATAAAGGAGAAGCAAAATATACAAAATTTAAAGAAAAAATATTCATTTCTTTATATTTATATTTGTCATAATTTATCAGTAAAATAATATCAAAAACAGTGGAGAACTCTACTCGTTAGAATGTTAGACCCCCTACAACTGTGTGGTTAAGAGTCAACACGGGGTACCGGGTGTAATGACACGTCGTATACACACACACAAATATCAATTAACGTACACAGTATGTAGTTATGAGCTATTAATCGTTTCATACCTTACAGTCGTTGTCTAGGCAGGTTTCCAAGTATTGTTCAGGCTCTGATTACACGAGCTATAAAAATCTGTCTCGATCCCGTCCTTAAGGTATCAAATTATAAGTGGCTCATGACTGTGGACGTTAAACGATATTCACCTCTCACCGGATGGACTACTTCTTTTGTTAAGGGAAAAGTAAGAGATATATATTTTTTTTCTTTTATTCTTTTACTTGTTTCAATCACTTGACTACGGCCATGCTGAAGCACTGCCTTTAGACGAACAAATTGACCTAAGACTTAGTACTTATTCTATCGGTATCTTTTGCCGTATCGCTATGTTACGGGGACGTAAACACACAAACCACTTTTATCAAGCGATGTGGGGGGGACACACACATAGACACACAAATACATACATGCATATATATATATATGTGTGTGTGTGTATGAGTGTGTGTGTGTGTTTATGTGTGTGTGTGTGTGTGTCTGTGTGGCTATGTGGTAAGTAGCTTGCTTCCCAACCACATGGTTCCGGGTTCAGTCCCGCTGCGGGACACCTTTGGCAAGCGTCTTCTACTCCTAACTTTGGAGAAAATAATATTGTTACCATCGAAATAAAGAAATCATTCGACTCTAACAGAAATCTATTGACTTTTCTCACCTATGACATCCACGTTTCTCCTGTCTCTTGAATTATTATTGCTGTGTGCGTCTAAGGGATATTTACTGCCTCTTATTCTATAGTCTGCCTTTGGTTTCGGGTTTGTTCCCTCCCACACACTTTCTTCTGTAGATCAATAATCAATTTCCGTCATGTTCAACAATGGCAACACTAATACAGATGACAGTGCAGTTCATCTAATGATTTATTGACTTGCAACATAGACACCAAAACCTCACTGATTCTATGAGTTGAGACCTGAAGACATGTTGGTCTTGTTTCTTTTGACAGCATAATTCATCTGCTCTTCATATCAAGAAAATATCGCCCACATGCTATTTAAATGTGAGCAGCACTAAACTAGAGCACTCACAATTACTAAGTCTCACTATCACCGAAGCTCTTTCTTAGTCAACTCACCTCTCTCAAATAGCTTAAACCGTCATCCAAAGAACACTACTTCTCTTCAAGATCTGAAGATGCTCTATTCGCCACCAATCATTAACACTCTACAAGTCTCAGGTGAGATTCATAGTGCATTATTGCTTTTTGATCAAGAACACTGCTTACACAGAAAAAGCCACCCAACTGAATTGCATAAAACATTGTCAGATACAGTCTTGGGCCCTAACGATCTCCGGTGATCGCAGAATGTTGCATTCATACTATCTCCTCCCAGATATTCGCATTCCACTAAACTCTCTTCCATTCATCAACCTAACCAGGCCCCACACTAATTACTAAGCCCAGTCCTTCCCGGAGCGTCGTCTCTGAACTTTCCTGCAGCTAATAATTTATAAAGATTCAACAGGAACATTAATGGTATCAGTTGCATTGCTTCAGGTGTGGATGAGCCCTGATCTTCCAGTAAATAAAAGATAAATATTTCTGATACAGGTACAAACAGGACCATCAATTGTAGTGAGGAGTGTTGTCATTTAAATCGTCTCCAATTTTTGATCGGTGATTTATCGATCCCGGATAGAAGAAAGGTATGATCGACAGGATTTAAATTCAGGGTGTGAAGAGCCAGAAGAAATAACTCAAAGTTTTGTCCGAATCCTTAACGATTCTATCAATCGACTGAGAATGACAGACACTCATTCGGACATTTAAATACAGAGACGCAGACAGATTGAGAGAGGGAAATAGATAAATAAAACAGGTGAATATTCACAACAATAGTAACAAGCTGAATCTTTGAAAACTAAACTTTTTCCTTAGAAAATCACAAAATAAATGAATGATGATATATTATGAATGATGATATTATGAATTATGAATGATGACATTATGAATGATGACATTATGAATGATGACATTATGAATGATGACATTATGAATGATGATATATTATGAAACTGAAAGTGAATTACATTCTATGGTCTCTTCAGATATTACTTAGTATTAATGAAATTGTATCGATTTTAGACAAAGGTACCTTGCTAATAAATCTGTAATTCTTTTCCTTTTACCTTTATATTCACAGGGCAGCAACGAAATTAATGAACAGTTAGTGAAAGAGATCAATAATGATGGAAGAATCCACTTGGTGCCATCTAAGTGTGATGATACATTCTTCCTTCGGTTTTCTATCTGCTCCAACCGTACCACATATGAAGACGTACAGCATGCTTATAAAGTGATCACAGAAATAGTCGAGAAAATAAAGCAGAACTCCCGAGTATCGTTGGATTCCAAATGAAATATTTATTCACATCAAGTTACATATTTTTCAGTGTAACAAAATATTTTAAAATGTTATTTATTTTCATAAAAAAATTGTTCTTTCATAGAAAGAAATCGTATTCGTTTTGGTTTAAATAATAGAAATTTCCGAGTAAACTTAAAGTGGGCAGATTTATCAGTATCTTCTTCTGTTGCTTGGTAGTTTATATGATCATAGATTCATTTTAGGACTATGAACAGAACAATCATATTTGGCAGCTTTAATTATTATAATCCATTTACATTTATAGATAGTGTATCTGGACCAATAATAATAATAATAATAGGGAATAAATGTGGTGATAATTTTAGCATGCATTGCAAGACAAAAGTGCCCTTGCTACTCTTGGCCTCCAGAGGATGCCTTGTACTGGGACAGCTGAAATAATAATAATAATAATAATAATAATGATGATGATGATGATGATGGAGCGGGAATTATAAAATGGCAAAACAGAAAAGTGATGAAAATGGATACCAAGACAAGAAAAATGATGACAATACACGGAACCTTCCATCCTAAGAGTGACGCCGATAGGTTGTACTTGTCCAGAAGAAAGGGTGGGAGAGATTTGATCAGTTGCCAGGACTGTATCGAAGTAGAGGAAAACAGCTTAGGGTGGTATATAAAGATGCTGTAGAGCCGTTGCTGAAACATACGAAGATGGCCGGCGTCATTAAATTGTGTAATGAAAAGAAAAATTTGAGCAAGAAATTAATAAAGAGGAAGGAAAAGGTACAGAAGGAAAAAAATGTACCGTCGGTTTGTAAGAGATGTGAACGCCAAGGCAGATGACCGGTGGCTATGGATGAGGAGGAGTAACTTGAAGATAGAGAAAGAAGCACTCATATTCGCAACTCAAGAACAAGCGTTAAGGATCAACTATGTGAAATGCAAAATTGACAACACTGTCGAAAGCGGCAAATGCAGAATGTGTGGTAAGAAGGGTGAAACGGTATGGCACATCGTTAGCGAATGCCCGAAATTGGCACAACGCGATAACAAAAGACGCGTTGACAATGTGGCAAGAATCATCCATTGGGAGCTCTGTAGAAATCACGGCCTACGAAGAGCAAAGTCGTGGTATGAGCAAACCCTAGAAGGAGTCGCCGAGAATGAAAATTGCAAAATTCTGTGGGATGCAATGATCCAGTGCGATCACCTGACCAGACACCGGAAACCGGACATTGTTGTGGCAAATACAACAAAAAGAACATGCGTGATAATCGATATACCATGCCCTAGTAACAATATGATCAATGTGAAAGAAGGATATTTAAGCAACTATGACGATTTGAAGTGGGAAATACGAAGGTTGTGGTTTAATTAAGAGAGTAGGTACCAATAGTAATTGGTGCACGTGGAGGTATAAGCACTCAACTACTAACATGGCTGAAAAAGATTGGTGCGAATGTGAAAGTAGAACACCTACAAAAATCAGCATTGCATAGAACTGAAAGAATTCTTCGCAGGTTTCTTGAAGCATAACCAGTAAACAAATGTCACCTTAGTCTGCTGGCTGTGGATATGTGGCACTTCCCATCATACCCAGCAAAATAAGGTGTGAGTTTTTATCGATTAATAATAATAATAATAATAATAATAATAATAATAATAATAATAATAATAATAATAAAAGTAACAATAATAAATTCCTTGATGCAGTACCAGACAGTGGCTCTCATGGCTTCTGATCTCATGGCTAAGTTTATCTACAAGAGACTGGGTGAAAGGTACTGTCTGGGCAAAACAAAGAAACAGTACAAACATAAACCAGAGAGCGTCACTGAGGACAATGATTATAAGACCCTGAATGATTTTACAATCCAATGTGACACCCTAATCGATGCTCGGAGACCAGACATTGTTGTCATAGATAAAAGAAAAAGGAAACCAATGTCCTGAATATGTCATACCCGGGGATGCACACATAAATGACAAAGATCTGCAAAAGATGGAGAAATACAAAACACTAAAAGAGGGAATTGCAAGAATGAACGCAATGAGGAGAGTAATTGTTATCCCAATAGTTGTAGGGGCGCCCGGATCACTAACAGCCAGTTCCGAAAAGTCCACGGAGAAATTGGGATTGATATGAGTGCAGACCAAGCCCCCAGATCTTCTCTATTGGGGACAGCTAGAATTTTGAGATTGGTACGTGGGTATTGAGTGTCTTCAATAATAAGATAACGTTCAGGTACCAGAGCTTACAGTTTGCGGAAAGAGACCCTGTGAGACCTCTGACAAAAGTTAGCTGTCTACTCTCATAGAATCAACCAGAGGAAGCTCTTAGAAGTAATATACTGATAATAATAAAAGTGTAAAGGTTGTGCTTATAATAATTGGTGCATTGTGAACTGTAAGCAAATATATAGACAAATGAGATTCAAATATAATATCCTGTAGAGCTTCTATAGAAGGTTTACCGCTTAGGGATCAGAAGAATTATCAGAAGGGTTCTTATCACTTGAAAGACCATTGAAAGCTTATGAATTCCTAAGGTCATAGATAGTAACCTGTTACCCACATAAACCCTACTAGAAATAAGACCGAACCTCAGTCAACTCTACATTAATAATAATAATAATAATAATAATAATAATAATAATAATAATAATAATAATAATAACAATTATTATTATTATTATTATTATTATTATTATTATTATTATTATTATTATTATTATTATTATTATTATTATTATTATTATTAGTGAAGGCGCATACCTCAGTGGTTAGAGCGTC
>NC_068983.1:1069105-1072206 GCF_001194135.2 Octopus bimaculoides | reverse complement strand
AGACACTTTATTTTCATGTTGCTACCAGTTCACTCAGCTGTAGAAATGAGTTGCGATGTCACAGGTGCCAAGCTGTATCAGCCCCTTTGCCTTTCCCTTGGATTACACTGGTGGCGTGGAGAAGAGAGGCTGGTATGCAGGGGCGACTGCTGGTCTTCCATAAACAGCCTTGCCCGGACTTGTGCCTGGGAGGGTAGCTTTCTAAGTGCAATCCCATGGTCAGCCATGACTGAATGGGGTCTCAGCATTATCATTATTATTATTATTATTATTATTATTATTATTATTATTATTATTATCATTATTATTATTAGTATTATCATTATCATTATTATTATATTTCTGATTATATATAGGATACGCATTATTTGAACAAATGGATGATATAATCCACACACAAGAAAGCTTCTAACTTAAGCCAACCAAGGAGCCCCGCAGTTCTATGATCATCTGATCGCCAACACATGTCCTCTCTCCCAAACGTTACGTTTCTCACTTTACGGTTGTATGTTTAGAGCAGTTTCATTCACCGTTAGCCTGTTCGACACAGTCACTACCTTTTGGACGAATTCACAGCAAGTGAGCATTTCTCTCTCCGCCCTCGCTAATCTTTCCAAATGGAACTTGAAAGTGTCGATGAAAGCATGAATACGCAGAAAGCGTCTGTCCTCGGCCTTTTAAGCTTCGTCCACCACTCGACCTTTTTCATCATAGCTACTGGACAGAACAAAAATGCCTGTCTAGCTTTATTAAAAGAGAAGTGGCGCGGTCTTCATTATAAACTCGTTCGACAACCGAATCCATCCTATTCGCGATAACAGATGTTTGACGTAGCTCTAAAACCGCAATACTCACACACTGCACGATCGCGTGTTGTACGCTTTCGTCACTTTCTGTGCATCTCTTGGCAGTCACGAATGCTGGAAGTTCATCTCGAACCGCTAGAGTTCCTCAGTAGCAATACCAGGCTAAGACTTTTTGCAAGTTATCCATTGTAGTGTCCGGTCCGAAATTCCTCTCCGACAGGCCAGTCATTTCATCTTTGTTGACACTTAGTGCTTTACCAAGAATGTTATCACACTTATGCACCATTAGTTCTCTATATTAGGCTAGAGTGGACATCAACCAATCACGTTGACCGCCTGGTAGAGTTGGAGTGCCGGACGACACTCCAGATGCCAGGCGTCGAAATTTAATCATATCTTGAACCACAACTGGTGGTTCGGAAAAGAGATGAGCTGTGGAAAATTTCGTTTACAAGCAGAGGTCACATTTGCTCCCCACCTAGGAGTGTCAGCTGGTGATACATACTGAGCTGATCTTACAGAATGAACAGATAACAAATCCACCGACTCAGGAGATGAACACTTCCTTTCTACACAAAGCGGAAGCATACAAGGACTGGGTAAGATACGATTGTCAGAGGGTAAATTATAGAAGTGATGTTGGAGGTCACTACCTCGGCGCCACCTTTCAGAGGTAGCTTCATCTTAGCCGATCAGTGAGCGGGGTTGTCCACTCTGCTAAAATATAGTAACAATATTGATTATTATTATTAATAATGATGACGATGGTACGTTCTGATGGGCTTTAATGCAAAATAAAAAAAAGAACATGCCATGGAGATGAATTTCAGAACATAACGGTGATAGAGCTAAAGCGTAATCTAACATAAGACAAGAAAAAAAATGTTTACCATGTAACCCCAAAATGTAAACAGTTCCCAATAAGGGCTGAGAAACTTCAATAAGGTGAGGGTTATGACTCCCTCGCAACTTTACTTTGAACATTCGTTATCCTCTTCCAACTCCAAAGTACGTCTTCAAATTAAGAAACAGGTAATGTTAGCCTAATGCATCTCGATACCTCCCAAATGTTCCATCTCTTATCACAACGTTGGCTTAGATTCCTCTAGCAGTTCGTAATTTTTTGGCTTTCGGTGTACGCGGCATATCTTTTCAGTCCGGTTTTAGTGCTTTCGACTCTTCCTTTAGGATCTGTTTCGGATAACTGAAGTTCAGACAGTACAAGCGAACTAACTCCTCTCCATGATGGACTTCTCATATCCTATTAGCCCTAAATCTGGGTCCATTTAATTTTTGCTCTTTTTTTTTTTCTTTCTATTCTCCCGGACTTTTATTTACGAATTCATTATCTTTTCACAATCACAAAATGATAAGCAAAATTCCTGACTGAAATATCTGATTGGTTCTGTGCTGGAAGTAGCAGAAGACACTTTGACTTCTTTGTGTCTCACTGGCCATTCTTTAGTGGTGATGGTGCTGTTTTGTTTTGTTTTTTTTTACTCTGTTTTGGTCTTTTTTTTTTTACTCTCCATATATTCTGAATAGTCAACAGTGCTCTTGCGATGACAACAACAGCAGCAGACCTATTCTGTCTGCTTCCACTTTTGTTTCTGTTTGCCACGTCACGACATTTTCCGAACTTAGTTTCACACTTACGCACGTAACATTGCGATGACTTCGCTCCATCAAGTCTACCTTTTTCTTTCCTCTTCCACAATGCGCTATATTCTCAGCGTAGTTTTTTTTTTTTTTTTTTTTTTTTTTTTCAGGCAGCATTAGAAGTTAAATATCCATTCGCTCTCCACATGACCTTGCTGTTGTGAGCTCTGCACTCACCTCTTGCTCATACCAAGCTGGCAAGAACATAAATATCCTCATCACTACTAGTAGTCCAGGCCATGACCCACTCGTATCCCTTACACAAGTATTGCTACACGAACCTAAATGTAGGCTCGTAGACTTCCACGCTTCTTTGTCTCATTTTCAGTTATAATTTATAAAACACACACAAAAAGATGACAAAATAAAAAAGGAACCTGAAGATGAGATAGAAGCTTTTATCTTCCTGCCCCGGTTGGAAAATTACTTTTCTTTCTGCGAATAAATCAAATCTCTTTCAAACCCTTCCTCTTATGCCGCATGACTCCCCTCCCAATTACAAAGAATACTCTTTGCGAAATAGGTCCCTTTCCTTTTTAGCATGTCTTCTTCGGGAAGAGTCTCGTTCTCTTTCTCTCTATCTCTTTTCTTTCTTTCTCTCTCTCTCTCTCTCTCTCTCTCTCTCTCTCTCTCTCT
>NC_068983.1:1068132-1068610 GCF_001194135.2 Octopus bimaculoides | reverse complement strand
TATATATATATATATATATATATTGATATATTTCGGGATGTTCATTTCTTTTTCTTGCCAAATAAACACACGCACTATATATTTGTTCTTCACTCGTTTATTATTGTTCTTCTTTTATCTTATGTCCTTTGTTTGGAAATCTTTCGTTGCACATCTGTGACCTCTTCAGCGACCCTTCCAGCCGACGTGTATCCTTCTGTTGCGTTTAATCTATTCCCTAAAGAACGAATATGTAGTGCATGTGTCTAAATGCCAATAAATGACCATTCCGAAATATAACAATAAATGTTGCAACACACGATCTGACATCTGGAGTCTTGCAAAACAAATTCATGAATGTGTGTGTGTGTACACACACACACACACACACACATATATATATATGTGTGTATGTATACATATATATATATATATATATGTATATATATATATATGTATGTATATATGTATGTATATATATATATATATATATATATAT
>NC_068983.1:1066121-1067779 GCF_001194135.2 Octopus bimaculoides | reverse complement strand
ACACACACACACACACACACACACACACACACACACATATATATATATATATATAAATATATATATATAAATATACATATATACGACAGGCGTCTTTCAGTTTCCGTCTACCAAATCCACTCACAAGGCTTTGGTCGGCCCGAGGCTATAGCAGAAGACACTTGCCCAAGGTGCCACGCAGTGGGACTGAACCCGGAACCATGTGGTTGATAAGGAAGCTACTTACCACACAGCCACGTCAGTAATTCAATTATCAGAAAAAGTAGCACACTCATTCTGCATTAGAGTTGTAATATTTTATTTTAGGAAGCCAAAGCTTATGGCTGGTCATAGAGTGACCATTGGTTTTTCACCTATGTAGTGCCTAGCAATATGGCCGACTCGTCAAACTCAAATGGCTGAAGGCGCATAAGCTTCGGCCATTTGAGTCTGACGAATCTCTTATACTGCTAAGTGCTTTATAGGTGTGAAAGCAATGATCACTCATTGACTGGACATAACTTTTAACTTCCTCAAAAAATATTTACGTTATATAGTTACTCTTGTTGTTGCTGTTGCTATTGTTAGGCGGTATAGAAACAATATATTTGAGGCTGAAATGCCTAAGCTTAGTTATTGTTCTTATTCAAACCCCGTTCAGCCTTTCTTTAGCAAGTTTGCAATACCACGATCAAAGTTTTTGCAACAATGACAATGTTTTCATTTGACCAAAATAATACATCTTCGACGGCAGAGTCCATCTTCAGACACACACACACACACACACACACACACACACACACACACACAATAACAGTAATAATGATTTCAAATTTTGGCACAAGGCCAGCAAATGTTGGGGGTGGGGGCAAGTTAGCTTCGTCGACCACAGTGCTCAAGTGGAGGAATTTGAACTCAGAACGTAAAGGCAGACAGAATGCCGCTAATGATATTGCTCGGCGCGCAAACGATTTTGCCATCTCATCGCCTAATTAGCAACAGTAATAACGATGTTGATGTCGATAATAATACTAACAACAATAATAATGATAATAATGATTTTAAATTTTGGCACAAAGCCAGCAAGTTCGGGGGAGAGGTAAGTCGATTACATCGACCCCAGTGTGTAACTGGTACTTATTCCACCAACCTGGAAAGGATGAAAGGCAAAATCGGTCTCGGTGGAATTTGAACTCAGAGCGAAAAGACAGACAGGGCAGTAACAATCCTGCCAGCTCGTTGCCTGCGAAATAACAATGAAAATTATAATAATGATAATGATAATAATAAATACTAATATTAATAGGGGAAGTGAAAAGACACCGGGGAAGTTTAACATGTGAGTACGATAAATCACTGCTCCGAAACTTATCCAAAAACATCGGCAATAAAGACATCGCATTGAGCCAAAAAATAGCTGACAAAGGGTTGGACTATATCCGAGTAAGTAATACTCATTGAAATTTATCTCTATTTTTCCAAATATAATGATGTATTTTAACTTGATACCTCCACTACCCGCACAGCGATCGTAAACACACGTGTTACATCAACATCAGACCATCTTCGAACCCCAAAACACCATGTACAAAAAAATTACAAACAGATTAAATAACACCGGTATTATTCCAGCCAAGAATAACAACCGAGAAGTACGTACTGTAAGCTTGTTACGAAAA
>NC_068983.1:1058824-1063075 GCF_001194135.2 Octopus bimaculoides | reverse complement strand
TATAATAAAAAAAATATTCAGACAAATACATAACAAAAACACCAGGACTTACAAATATATATTACATACAGAAAATTGCACTACTGGGCACTGCACACATTCTACGCAAAACACTTTCAATACAGTAAACATAAGAGCACCACAGCAAACCACAGCACATACCCAAGGCACACAGAGCTGCGCTCGGTAGTGAAGTGAAATCACGCTATAAAAATAAAACTACTGAATAATAATAATAATAATAATAATAATAATAATAATAATAATAATAATAATAATAATAATAATAATAATAATAATAATAACGACAACAATGAAAATGATAATAATTATTCTTTCTAATAAAAGACAAAGTCGACTTCTGCCTAATATTGATGATAAAAATAGTAATATTAATGATAACGATGACGATGACAACGACGACCACCACCACATCATCACCAACACCATTACTACAAACAATAGCAACAACACCAACATCACCACTACAAAAAACAACAACGCCTAAAACATGAATGCAGTTATCAATGTTACCAATTGTAATAACGAAAACTTTGGAAAACAAAAACAACAACAACAGAAGCAATAACATAAACACTAACGACAACAGTTTATCGTTTTCGAGAGCAGTCAACCAGTGGAGCTTGCATTCGGTGCAAGATTTGAAAGGTAAAGTTCCCCAGTATAAAAAATGACATTTGGAAACCAGGTTTTAAGTGATTTAGTGAGGAGATAAAAAAAAACGCTCCGAACGAGAAACCATTGCGTTCTTCGTAAGGAGAGATATCTTAAGTTTCCTACTCAGGCATAGACAGAACCATTCCTTCAAGATATGTGACCCACATATACAAAGGTATGTAATACTGGACGGCTGTTGCTATATCCAGCAGCGAGCAAAAAACAAAAATAATAATGACAACTATTACTTGCACAAGCCAGACTTCATTATTACAATTCCCTATTATTTGGGTAACAAGCTGACTCAATTTCGAGTCAAGAATGTACCAATTCACTGTGATTCGGTGAGAGTTTTAACCATTCTGGTTGATCATGGGGAGATTGTGGAGGTGAAGTGCGGCTCCCAACTCATCAGGACTGGAATTCTTATCGAATTCCATATACTAATTGCTCCAGAAGAAATAAATCGTATTCCCGATTTTTTTTTCCTGCTTCGCCGAATGAGAACAGATGCCGATTTTTATAGAAGGTAAAAAGCTGAAATGTTTCGTGTGGGAGAAGACGAACCACCTCAATACCTCTTGCCCAGTGAAGGAGAAATCACGAAGCTCCCCACCGTCACTACTAAATCTTTAAGGTATGAACGCTACAACTAGCTCACGTCTGCCTCTTTCCTCCTGTCCAAGCCTCACAAAAGCAAAGACCTCGTTGAAATCGCACCATAAAGTTATTATCAGGGATAAGAGTACGACTGAAACTGAAATAAACAGACGCTCACCCAAATTGAAGGCCATAAGACGCAGCGGTAAAAACAGAATCCATCACAAAACCGAATATAAATAAGCATCAACACCTTCGCAACCACAAAAATCAAAACGAAACACCCGAAAAACAAAAATGACCAACAGTCACACGTATTTCTTTCATCAATTTCACTGTTGTTCAGAAGAGCAACATTGAATAACGTGAGGAAATAATTAACAAGAAAAAACATTCTAGCAAGTAAAGAAGGTTTTGCTGAAATCCTACCGAAAACTCCATCTGACAGAATGGTATTTCAAACACATACAAATACATATCTAGATTTAAAACAAAAGTTTCCCCAGGACAATCGAGGGATTAATAAATACTTCCCAAAAACTTCCTAAAAACTTTCTTTTCCATTCTCCGTTCGGCCAAAAGGAAGACTGTTTCAATTGAATAACTCCATTTTATTTTCTCTGATTTAAATGGCTACACTTAAGGTAGACTATGTAAAGGTTCGGGGACTGGGTTCGGTTTGGAATCAGGGTCCCCTGAGCAATGACCTCAAGTCCCTTGATTTAAATGTGACCTCCGGTAATGAGAAAATAATTTCCGGGAAGCATGTTCTATCATCCATTTTCGAAGACTATGATATATCCTCATCTTGTGGGGAGAAAGCAGCAGTGTAGCAGTGCTATTCCGAAACATGTTAGGTCTCAAAGTAAGGTCTGTCTTCTTGGATCCGGTCAGTAGGTTAGTGGTGCAAGACGTGAATGGTAGCGAAGATTGGTTTATGTCCCGACATGGGATTGCATGGCAGATTTGGCGCTTGTCGTCCATAATCTGGTCGAAGAAGCACAAACGTACGTAATTCCGAAGAGCTCTATGCACAAGTCCATGATAGAGAGTGATAGAAATGGGATCTGCTCGTTACACAAGAGTAAATCCTGGAACAGCACAGAAAGGACCAAGAAAAAAGAGAGACAAGGTAACTCATGGTATGACAACAGAAAATACGAGTGTCATGTTTGCTGATGTTACGCCTGGCAGCAAACTAGCATACCTTTTTAGGAAAGCATTCGATAAGGTAAATATACAATTAGACTAGTAGAAAGGCCAGGAACCCCCAGAGGAGTGACACTAGAGTTCAAAGAGGAGAAAAATATGTCAGTGCTTTACCAAATGGCTCTAGTAGAACAAAGAAGCTCGGTTAATAACATAGAAGTAAAGGTATTATCAGCGCATAGAAGAGACACGACACAAAGACAAATTATGAAAGCCACAGACATAGTAATGGACAGACGGAGCTTCAACAGAAAACATGAACGGAACAATAACACCCACCACCACCACCACCACTACACCACGCAAGATGGCGACTAAAGGCAGAAAGGAGAAAAAGACACAGATACAAATAATGTAATACACACGAAAAAGACAAACATGCACATACTTATTGCGAAATATAAGAAATAGACATAAATAAACAAAAGAATATATATATAAAGGGCACGGCTATAAATAATATAGTAAGTAAATCAATACACACACACACACACACACACACAAACACAAACACACATACAGTAACTTCACAAACGGCTGCAACAACACGAACAGCAATAACAACTACCACGATGACAATAACATGAACGACCAGAAACAAAAACAGATACAAGAAAAATATCAAAATAAAATTCAAGAACAGCAGCAGCAGCTACGAGAACAGGAGAGAAAATATAGGCGGGGGGAAGGTCAACGTACCTAGTATTGATATCTCTTAGGACAGCGATAATAACGTTAACATCAACTATATAAAGGGCACGGGTAGAAACAGGGTAGTGAGCAAATCCATATACACACACAAGTATACATGCCAAATGCATAGACACGGGTATTCACACGCACGTGCGCACATACGTACACACACACCAAGTACACACACACACACACACACACACATACACACACAGTGTGCAGATAAGGATACACATCATACAAGGACAGAATGGACTAGGCGGAACGAGACGACACACGAGGATAGATGTGTTACTGAAGAGGTAACAGATGTGTGACGAAAGATTCCCAGACAATGGACATAATATAAGATAAAAACAATAATAAAGACTGAAGAACGAATTTATATTGCGTGTGTTTATTTGGCAAAGAAAAACTTACCAACCCAAAATATAACAAAATAAAAATCGACGGTCATATAAATGTGTGTGTGCGTGTATGTAAATATGCGTATATGTATACATACACGAAATTGCGCACTCATACATACATAGCTAGCTAGCTAGCTAGATAGATAGATAGATAGATAGATAGATAGATAGATAGATAGATAGATAGATCAATAAATAAGTAAATAAATATGCTCGCCTGAATGTATAATGCACGGCTAATCCAGAAAGACAGATGTGAAGTTTATTTACAAAATGAATCAACTAAAATTTTACCAGCTGTTTCTACTTCAATTTGTTTAAATTAGTTTCTGCTGGGTGGATGATGTGTGCAGTGGAGTGGAGGGGTTAACTGGTTAAAAATGAGGTGATAGGCTCTGATTAGGTGAAAAACATACAAAACACTTCAGAATAAGTAAATAGTAAATAGAATGAAGGAGATTTCACAGGAGAGATATTTAGCCAAAACAGTAGGCCATGGCATCGGCAAATTCTACTGAAGAACAAATTCCAACATCAGATAATTGAATGTTGACATTTACATTAGCTCATAAAAAAGATCTCTCTCTCTCTCTCTCTCTCTCTCTCTCTCTTCCACTCCCCCTCTCTCTCTCTCTTTCTCCTTCTCACTATATCTCTCTTC
>NC_068983.1:1052304-1058814 GCF_001194135.2 Octopus bimaculoides | reverse complement strand
AGTGAGATTATTCTTCCATCTTTTCTTGTGAGATGACCTTGGTCCATGTAATCAATCGTCCTCCAGCAGATTTTTGGTGCAAACAAAAGTATTAGCAGACCTCCCCCACCCCACCGCTAGTAGAGAGATCAAATCGTGTCAGGATTGAGTCAGTATTTCCTAAATCTAAGGTCGTCATAGTACGATGTTTTCATGTATGAACTTTTTCTTCTCGGCTGTTCAAAATATAACTAGAACGTAAACTGCATGAGCCAATTTAGATTATAAAAGGGATTCTGTTACCATAATCCATCATGTTATATCTAAAGCATACATAAATAAATAATGACAATAGGATCAAGATGGTGGGTTCGTTACTGGACCAGAAAAAGTGTTTTATGGTATTTGTTCTGGTTTTACATTTTTCAGTTCAGATACTTTTTTTACTTCGAGGATCAATAAAATAAAATACTTTTTCTCCTTCCGGATCAATAAAATAAATTACAATTTTCCTTCCGGAATCAATAAAATAAAGTACCTTTTTTCACATCCGGAATCAATAAAATAAGATAACTTTTTCCTTCCGGGATCCAAAAATTAAGTACCTTTTTTCTTCCCAGGTTCAATAAAATAACGTACTTTTTTTCCTTCTGAGATCAGTAAAATAAAATACATCTATTCCTTCCGGGATCAATGACATAAAGTATCTTTTCTTCTTTCTGGGATTAATAAAATAAAGTATCAATCAAGTGTTGTGCTCGATGATATCCAATAATCCCAACCACCTCAAAATCTCTGGTTTAATGTGTAACTCGAAACATGGTAGATTGAGCTGTGAGGAAAACAATCAGATGCTCAAAACGGTAGTAATAACACTCGGCTGCATTTCTAATTGCCACAATAATCTCTAACACAACTAAGACATTGATAAATAAATGATTTTTGTCTAAATTAAACCTGCTCTATATTTGGCTGTATATGATATTATTATGAACAACATGTGGTGTTCAAACCCAGTAAAATTCGTGTTTTGTTTCTGATTAACAAAAGAAAACGAAGTCCATCCGATCTACTACCTATGTTTATTTACTATTTGAGTATGTTTTATTTCAGCTGAAGTGTCCCTCCAGATGACTTTCACCATATTTCACTGATTGAATTATATCGGTTTTATATTTTCTGTGTTGAAAGAGGAACTTAAACAATGCAACGACAGCAATAAAATGAAGGAGAAAAAGTGATTAATAACAATGTATTTATTTGTTTTCATTGCATTTAATGCAGAGCCAGTGTCGAAGTAGAGGGATATTTAATGGAAATTTTACACCAATACTTCATTGTCGGACACGAAGCAACGCGTGATCGAATCACACAACTGACTTCACTTCAAATGTGAGCACAATATTTCACGCCTAAATTCCTGATACACGCAACGAAGGGCGTGTTCCTGGATCCTCAGGACTTTCCAGTCTAGAGACACCCCTGCCATTATCCTACTTTTTCTCTACTTTTCCTCTACCTCACCTTGACTACTGTTGCTCGCTGTGGTACTCCCACACGATACAGGATATTATGAAAATTGAAGCTCCCCAAAGAACAATCACTTAAAAAATAGATGACATGACGAGACTCAAAAACCACTCTCAAACACCGCCCATGAGCGCTATATCCTCTGTATGACGTGGAAAATATTCCATCAACATTGCCCAAATGATATCGGTATCCTCTTTAAAATTCAACGGAGACTTGGCCCCCGTGCCATCCATCCGTCCACTACACAAATCATGTTCGTGTCGTATCACAACACTGCGACAGAACTATTTCACCTCAACTGCCCCTGCTCTCTTCAGCGACGTGCCATCCCACATAAAGAAGGAAAGTGATTTTGCAGCATTCAAATGGTCCCTAAATGATTACATCCAACAAATTCCAGCCAAACCACCCACACCCGGATATGTCTCTGAAAACCATAAGTCTCTGCACGAATGGGCTATGGTGCCCAAGAACTGATTGTGTATCTCCTCCAGGTGGTGTTATTAAATTAGATATGGCCTGGGCCAACTTATATGTAACACATATATGTAACACATAATATATAATATTTGATATATACATACATACATACATACATACATATATATATACATACACACACACACACAAATTTATACATACATATATATATATATATATATATATATATATATACATATATATATATATATGATTTTGTGCGCGCGCGCGTCTGTGTGTACGTGTTTTGTGGAGCAGTCAGTAATACTGGCAAATCGGTGAGGATTTCATTTCGCAGCGATGCGATGAGTTCGAACGTATGGCAGAGTATCTTGAGTCCTGCTCATCAGGCTGACTCAGTCCTGATCTGGACGAAAGCGTCAACGACAACAGCAACAATAACAACTGCAAGAATAACAAGGAGCTACAACCAGCGATGTTTCATGACGACTCGATGTGTTTAATACAACAGCGACGATGCCATAAATCTCAACCTCTGTCCGTCCGTCAAGAGATTCTTCTTTTCTCTGACTGCCTTTTCTCTTGTCGTTTATTTTTAGTTTTCATGAAAAAGTCGGATCCATTCAAACAACTTCACTCAATTCATTTTATGTCTTTCTTGACAGTTTTTATGGCTTATTTCGTAATTTCAATCTAACATTTCACTTATATATATATGCTCAAACACACACACACACACACGTAAAAATGTACATACATATATATATGTATATGTATATATGTATGTGTGTATATATATGTGCGTGTGTATGCATAGACACACACACACACACACACACACACACGCAAACCTATATACATAGACACATACATACGTGTAAAGTCAAAGGGTGGCTGTATGTGCGTGGGTATGTAGTAGCTAGATGTTGTGGGTGCATCTGCTTGACTATCGGTGTATATGTTTATATACGTGGATGTGCATGGTTGTTTGGGTGTATTTATGTGTGTGTGAGTGTGTGTAGTTGATTTAGTGTATTTGTGTGTTCCATATGTTTGTGGTGCTCTATAGACCCCCTACATGCTAATGTATGCGTATTTATATGTGTATGTGTGCGAGTTGGAAAGCCATTTATATATTTGTGTGCGCGCGTGTGTGTGTGTGTGTGTGTGTGTGTGTGTGTGTGTGTGTGTGTGTGTGTGTGTGTGTGTGTGTGTGCGTGTGTGCGTGTGTGCGTGTGTGTGTGTGTAGTCAAAATGCTTTAAATAAGCATCATCTATTACTTTGACACTCCAGATTATCGAGAAAAATATCCTAGGGATAAATCTCCACAAAACTGAAAGGAAATCGTTTTTTTTTTAATAGGAACCCGACCTCCACCCAGAAATTAGTACCCTGAACACAACATTCATCACACTGATCTGCACAGTCGAGATAGATAAGATCCGTAGATAGGGACCTGGTTACTGGAAGTTAAATGCGTCTTTTCTGGCATGGAAAGACTAGAGGGACTGGATTAGCGAACTAGGTAAGTGACAGTTGACGGGGGCAGTCGTCAACAACCGTTGGTGAGCTGCCCTGAAGAGGGTGATTAGAGTAGAATCGATAGCATTTAGCAAAGAGTTAGCAATAGAAAGGAATAGATAAGAGGGTAGATTAGATAGCAAATAAGAAGAGGCGATTAGAAAAAGACATTGCGACCGACGTCTTAGCGGCGAGAATGACCCTTGAACATTTCTTCAAAGCGAAACACGAAGGTTGCGTTGTTAGAGCTAAGGCCCTTGCGCTCAAACAAGAAGGAACTAAATCTGTCGGATGGGAGCGAACGGTGGAGACTCTCACTTTAAACCTACTAAGCACAGCAGGAAGAGAAACTCTACACTGTCGAAGATTGGTTTACATAGCCACTGGAGTATCTATCACTCTCGCTCATGTATGATTGTTTCGATTCACACACAAAGCTGCAACGTAAATAAAATGGCAGCTTCGTTCGTCGGTCGGATAGATCGTTGCGCGTTGTTCATTCCGGTCTTCCATACACTTAATTCAAATTTCTCTGAGGTCAACTATGTCACAAACCTATTCAAAGTTAGTAACTACACAATCAGTCCAGTGGTGTTACTGCCCATTCTCCTGTCATCCATTTATGCAATTGTATGACTCCAATCTATTCGGTTGTGTAAAGCTGATGTTTGCTTAAAGGGTTAACGTTTACGTACAATACTCAGCTGCTTTATTCGATATAAATTCATCACCACAACATGAAAATAACATGAATATATAAGATAAACCAGCATAATTATGAGATTAGAGAACAAATTGAGTTTTAAGAGCATGGACAAAAATTAAGATTTATTTAGCAAGCAAGACGCTATTCATCTGAACAGAAAGAAATTGCTATAACATATAAAAGATCTTATTTTCTGTTCAAAATTTAGTTCCGATTCTTTTCTAGAAGAACTATAATGGTTTTGGCCGTTTTGGATGTTGTTTTATTTTCTAATTATCGAATAAATTGTCACCTTGAAATCTTGTGTTCTATTTGATATTCATAGAATAAATTATCCTTAATCCTTCGACAACAAAAGACAAATAAAATACAAGAAAAATACGAAACAAGAAAATCGATTGCCACAGTGCAATCAGAAACTCAATTGCAATCGCCATGTAGCGATAGCATATCTGTAAAAATCTTGTGAGTCGAATGATGTAGCAAAGTGCAATTACACGTGCACACACACACACACACACACACACACACACACACACATATGTTAATCACTGGTTACGTTAAGGTTGGCAGTTATATACACAGTGCCTACTTATGAAACCAACAGTGGCTTTAAAATCATATTTAGTTTAGAGAGAACAACTCAATAAAAACACAACCCTGGTAGTCAAAAATTGTGGTCGCCCCCACAGTGAGGCCTGCCTCAGCCTTATAGAAGACGTACATATTTTAATCAGAACATATTTCTATCACAAAATCCATTCAGCTGTTCTCCTAAAAAGTTGAATTTACTTTAAAAAAGTAATTGTTGTACCACCAGTTGCTTACCACTCGAGTTGAGCTGATTAGTGAAGATATATTCTGTTGGATGTGTTAATGATAAGTGAAGCAACTCGCAAAAATCTAATTGAATATTCATTGCCGGACATAAATGTATTTACAATGTACAACATAAATATGTGCTGACTGGAAGAGAGACAGACTGCTCTGAAATTATAGAAAGCTATCTGTGTCACAACAATTGCGTGAATCTTCGTGGTAACATAAGTCCTTAACCTTTGCCGTCTGCGTAAACGTCTGGAATCATCTGATGGCAAGAGTGGAAGCGCATATCACTCTGCAATTAATCGAACCACAAAACAGTCTTTTATAGTGTACAAGAAAGACCTTGCGAGAAGACCATATTGCGTCACAGCCTCACGCTGACTAGTTGATTAATAAAGCGGTTACATGAAACTGTGATGGCTTGCGCGTGGTTTCTGACCGATTATCTAACGGCTAGTGTTTCGAATTACCGTCACAGATATAACAGAAATTAGATATAATGGAAATTTCCATATAATGGAAACTTATTTAGAGAAACAGACTTTCCGTTTATCGGCCACAACTACAAGATCCTAACACTAGAGAGATCCCATTAAGCGTACGTATAGACGTAAGTTTTAAAAATTATCAAAATTCTTAGTCTTTATTCTTACTATTTCCTTTTTAAACTTTTTTCTGATAAAAAAAAACAGATGGAAAACGAAAAAATATATAAAATATGTTTATTAAGGAATCTAAACCACGACAACATACCGAAGAGATATGTAACTGTTCCTGCCTAGAATTTCGCAAAGATTCTCGTTATAACATGTTTGGAACATCTTCGAAAGACCAGACCATCCAAATTGAATAATGAGATCATAAATTTAATGACCAAAGGTTTTCTTTGGATAAACTTATTGATTAACATCAGTAAGAAATTAACAAGTGGAATTCCACAAATGCATTTGATGACGTTAGGAGTGGGGTGCTAACCAATCAGGATCGTCCAGCTCTGATACAAGATTAGTCTGAAACTACCGGAACAAATACGGAAACGGAAGGAACCAAGCATAAAATCAAACATAGTTGAATATTCAACTCTGCTTCAAGAGCTAAACCTATTAAATATATGTTTAACAAAAAAGTGCGACGCGAAATTTCGGGGCAAAAACACCCACAAAAGTCTTAGAATCGAGACAAATTAGTTATAGCTCAAAGACTCACTATCTCGTAATACTTTTGAAAATGAAGTAATTGTGAAACCGGTTCAGTAGTTGTAATTACAATTTCGTAGACTTGAAATGCATTTTCAGTTTCTTTTCTTCTCTTAGAACACACACACACACACACACACACACACCATACCACACCACACACACATTCAAACATACTCACAAAGCCACAAGCACACAAACATAGATGCATACATATAATCATATATGTGTGTATACCCACACACGCACACACACACACACACACACACACACACACACGTATATATATATATATATATATATATATA
>NC_068983.1:1049092-1051148 GCF_001194135.2 Octopus bimaculoides | reverse complement strand
AGATAGATAGATAGATAGATAGATAGATAGATAGATAGATAGATAGACACACAAACACACAGACATATAGATAGAGAGAGAGAGAGAGAGAGAGAGAGAGAGAGAGAGAGAGAGAGAGGGAGGAATAGATGAATGGATGGATGCATGGATGGATGGATGGATCGATCGATGGCCACATGTAGGCATAAACATACATGCGTATGCGTTTATCTGTGTGGGAGATTGTGTGTGTGTGTGTCTGTGTGTGTGTGTGTGTTTTAATCTTTGCTACGGTTGGAATAGAGAAACGACATCTGACATAGTTCCTGTAGCGATCCTATCGCCAAACTGATATCTTTTGATTAATGTTAGTTGCCAAACAAGTCAATGCAATGATTTATTCATATATTCCGTTGCTCACTTTCTACCAGCTTCTGTATCTTACAGTGCAATCTAACATATCATAACAAACCCTTCAGCTGAAAGAAGAAAAAAAAAAAACATTTTTGATCTGATTTGGAAATTATTTTTTCTACATATCTGTCCAAGTGTCAGTCCCATTATGTGAGATACCATTCCTCCCATCGATGTACAAAATTATCCTAACTTATCAATTTCCATTTATATCTTACTACAAGCAAATATCAACCAGAAGATGATTACCGTGTTTAATCATCTGCTAGCCGTGAATAATTTAATAGTTTCCTTTGTATTCAATTATAAAAATTGCCATTAATATTTATAATTTTATTACGGACGTAATTACAACTGTCTAAAATCTGTTTTGACACGCTACACTAAATATGATAGTCTGAGCTTTGCTGTCTATTTTTTAAGCAGAAATCATTCTTGAGAGATGTATTTATGCCATAATTTTCAATTACTTAAACAGCAAATTATTTTTACACAAAATATTATATAATCTCATTGGTTCTAATGTCTGGTATGTATGGTTTGCTTCCATGAGACGTGCTGATAACACTGAAAATGTTTGGATTTGTCATTGTACTGACACAAAATCACACTCAACCTTCCTTGTATGTCTATAGCCCAAGCCAAATGCATGCCTCTATTTAAGTTTGAACAAATTTAAATTTTGGAATTCTCGTCTTTGACACCGTTTGTCATTAATGCTAATGACTTCTGCCTCATCAACACTTCGAGACAGTGTAAATGAAAAGAAAAGTTACATCGGTCTATGCGAAGGCAATTTCAAAACCACTAGTCTTCTTTTTAGCACATCGACAAAAGGAAAGCCACTAAGTTGGGGTATGAAGACCAACTGCACTCAACATACTTTCAAGTGGAGAATCATAGAAATCTGTACTATATGTTAATGAATCTAAGAAATGCAAATTATGCATCGCATTTTCTTTTTAACTCTAAGAACTCTGCCCCACTACTTGATTCGAGATCTGAAATTTTCTGAAAATGCAAGCAAATGGACAAATTTCCTATGGCAGACTGGGCGATATCACCCTCTCCAGATTGAAAAACTGTCTCACAGACTTTGAGCCATTCTCCGTTAAATTATTGTGCAATAATTAGTTTAATTATGATTCTACGATCAAAAGGGATGTAATTTTTAATTTTCTTTCTTTTTATTTTTCTTTCTGTTTTTATTCACGCTTCCACTTTTTGCATAAATCTTCTTCACGTTTTTTCTCATGATTTCTCGCGTACCAGCGTCCTGATTTTCAAATAGAATAGATCATAGAACAGAAGATTGCTTAAAAAACTTGCCTAGACATGTATATTGTCAGCATGAAACTATTAGTGGCTCTTATCTTCGTACTGCGTACATTAAATAATATTTGTCTTACTGGATGGAGGACATTTTGTTGGCCTACCTTAAAGTAACAGTAAGCTACCTACCTATCTATCTATCTGTTTATCTATCTATCTTTCTATATATATGAGATAGAGAGATAGATAGATAGATAGATAGATAGATAGATAGATAGATAGATAGATACATTTCTTTTATTAGCCACACAGGGCTCAACGAAGATGGGACAAATACAATGTAGAGCTTTTCTTTTTGGGAGGGGGAAGAAAAAAAGGGGGGTCGATCAAA
>NC_068983.1:1037504-1047103 GCF_001194135.2 Octopus bimaculoides | reverse complement strand
TTTTCTTTTCTTGCTCCTCTTCCTCCTTCCTTTCTGGACTATTTGCCAGTCCTCATTACTTTCGTCTTCCGACGAAGGTTCCGAGGAATCGGAAGGGGGCAGGGGCATGTCGTGTGGATCTGTGTTTGTTTGTGTAAGTGGTTGTGTTGTTGGTTTTGTTGTTGTTGGTTATAGATAGATAGATAGATAGATAGATAGATAGATAGATAGATAGATAGATAGATAGGGACAGAGAGAATTGTGGGATGATGGAACGGTATTAAAATTTGAAGTATTCACGTTAGATTCAAAGAATTATTTCCTGTACTTTATGCAATTAAATTATCTACAGCCAAAAATACCTTCAGTAATTCTTACTGCCATTCACTGTTTACAATATGTAACATGGGAAAGAATTTCTAGGACTACAAGACGAAGAAAAGGAACGACACGAACAGAATATTTGCTGAGGTTTCTCTCAATTTTACCTGCTTTATTTTGTTTGATTGCTTTTTTTCTTTGCATTTAACTTGATAGAAAAACATTAATGAAAGTATATTAAATTGCTAAAGACGATGCAAATGTCTTAATAGTTTCCTAGCGCTGGTGAAATGTGAGGAACGGGTTAAATAGGATATGTTGTCAATTCTGTTCATTTCAGGGATACTAGAAAACTAATACGATCATAAGAGGCTAATAAGATCAATAACATAAGAAAGATTAATGTGTTAAAGAGAGATTTGTTTGATAATGAGAGTTTGATGAGTTACCGGGAGATTAATGTGACAATTATAGTGAAAGGGTTAATCTCACCTGAAAAACCGACATCCGTAATCGACGAGTGAACAGACCTGTTGACTTTAGCCAGAAAAAGGATGTGATATTGTAACGTTCATGCTTTCCCCGACATCATGAACAACGAAAGAAACTCTGGAAAAAGGATACCTATCACAAAATCTTATCCCACCTCGGATATTTGTGAATACATACATACACACACACACACACACACACACACACACACACACACACACATACATACATACATACATACATACATACATACATACAAACATACATACATGAATTTTTTTAACTTGGTTTTGTGAATCTTTGACCTAAACCAAGACCTATACTTGTTCTACTGAAAGGCTTGGAGTAGGTCCCTCGATAGGATACATGAAGAGGCTTAAAGAATTTGGGGATAAGAAAAACCCAACAGTCTCAAATGTATCAGGAAAACAATTAGGCCAGAATGTTGCATTTGTTGAGAAGAAATATGTCATCATACCGAACAGAATCACTCCACCAAAATGCACAAATGATAATATTCGTATTAACAACACAGAAAAGTGTGTTTTTTTTTCCACGAAGCGAATTTGAAAGACAAGGAACACGACCAAGACAAACACAACAACAACAAACTGCCACCACTACACGGACATACGGCAACTACTTATGATGCCACAAAAACAAGTAAGGAATATAAAATACTAAAATCGCAGCTTGTGTCGAAGTTAGTTTGTCGAAGTTAGTTTGTCCGAAACCCACAAGCTGTATATCGCAGTATGAAAGGTGATAGCATCAAGGTAGCAAATGCTTCTCCGCGAGAAGAGTCATTCCAGTGGGGAATCGGGATTGTAAAGAAAGAGCACGACTGGGATGCGGCTTGGTTGACGTCCCAGGAAGTGAGTATTGTGTAAATGCCTTCGCTAAACGTATAACACCACTAGTGAGACACATCTGATGGTTATTGTAAAACTGCCGAATGGAAATGCACCTGAGAGAGACATGATAGTAGACCAGAAGTACAAAAACCTCACGTTCTCAGGGACATTTTTGCCAATCTGTTTAAAAAAACAATGGACGCTGAACTAAATGCACCAGATTGGCTGACGGCAGCACGGACTTCTATTATCCCCAAGAACAAATAGATCCATGTGACCAAAAACTATAGACCCGTAGTGTGCTTGAATGTTATGTACAAACTGTACATAGGCTGTCTGCATGTTTCTCCAAGACTACTGGTAAACAAGTGTTGTGATAACTAATGAAGAGGCAGAAGGAAAGAAAGTTGGGGTTGTGCTGGACATCTCCTCTGTCTTTAAGGAAGTCAAGCACCATCACCATAATCTCTTAACTATGTTACTAGAACACGAGAAGGCATTCGACTCTATGCCTCACTCAAGGATGTTAAAATCAATACACCTTGCCAAAGTACCAGCTGCTGGAGTGAACGTCATTGGAAAACTGACCACAACAAGGTCCACACAGTCATCACTGACAACTATTGATGAAACACCTATTGTTAGAAGCAGGATGAAGCTACCAACAAGTTTATTCCAGGATTATAGTTTATCTGTAATGTTGTTTGTACTGGCAATGAATTCCTTGTGAACCCTGTTTAGAAAATGCTATGGCTACCTGCTGGGGTGTGCAAAAGAAAATAAAAATAATGTCACACGCATATATTCTGTTGATGACTCAAAGTTATATTCTGGTTAAATGACCAATATGAAGAAACAATTAGAACTAGTCGCAACATGCTCACGAGATATAGGAACAGAGTTTGGACAAGTTAAATGCCCATACATGAGAGTCAAATGAGGAAAGACTGTCGACCAGACACAGAAAATGTAAATCAACGGCTTGTCAATCTGCCCCATTTCTAATGATGGAAGTTACAAGTACCTCGGAATCGAGAATGTTGCATAAGTTGGTGTTGTGACTAAAGCCATTATAACAAAAGAGTACTTCTGTAGAATTCGGAAAATGTGTAACTGCATTTACGAAGACCATGTCTCAAATTGCAACATTTGGGATATCGGATTAGACACTTGAGGAAACACGCAGCTTGGACATCAAAACCGGAAAGGTATGAATCACCAATGGCAACATTCACATGAACAGCGACACCGATAGGATTTATGTGAGACGAAGCGATGGTAGTATAGGCATATGGTGTCTAAGAATATTGTGCACAGGGGTAGCCGAGAAGATAAGAGAGGGGATGGGGAGGTAGAGGAAGATAGCGTTGAAGAATAAACAAAATAGAGCAAAAAGAAAGGAATGTAAAGAAAGTAGTAGGTGTATGTGGTAGTCTTCCTGTTTATAGGTGTTGGGGGGGGGGAATCTAGTAGTAAATACTTGTGTCTGTTTTGGCTAAGGTCAGTGGCTGTAGATTTATTTTTAGTAATGGGGTTATGGGTGTGTAGGTAGACGAGAATGGAAGAAATAGTTGAACGTTAAATTATTTATGAGTGGGAGTTAGAATTAGGTATTAGGGGATTTATTGGATTAAGGTTTAAAAATAAATTAAGGTTAAATTAAAGAATTAATACTTATCTCATAAAGTGATGAGGTAAGGTAGATAGAAGAGATGTAAGATATAAGGTAGAGGTATAGAGATATATGAGCGATAGAAGAGATATAGAAGTGTGTGTTAATGATCATAGGGTCTATATGTGAGTGCTATTTGTGGTGGAGTGAACTTACATATAGATTTCAGAAACAATTTAAAAGTGCGGAAGAATTTACTGCTTACACGTAGCAAAGGTTTCGTTTTGTTTATTAAGAAATTGTGGGTTAAAATTCTGAGGGCTTCTTTTAAATAGAGTCCACAAATAGAGTGTTGGCCTTGATACGGGATAACCGAGTTTATTATAGCCCAGAAAAGTTTACATTGTATTTTTCTATTAATTGGATGGGGTATGTGGTTCACATCACTAGCCAACCATGTATATATATATATATATATGTGTGTGTCTGTGTGTGTGTGTGTGTGTGTCTGTGTGTGTGTGTCCGTGTGTATACACGAGGGGGTACCTCAAAGGAACCAAAATTTCGAATGTCATTTTATTCACTTAGTTTTATGTTTACACTTTTATCGCCTTCAAAGTATTCTCCGTTTCAAGCAATGCATCTGTCCAGACGCGTTTTCCACGGTTCTAAACAGAGCTGGAAGTCTTGTCACGTGGTGCCTTTTAATGCCTCCATCGGTTTTTTTTTTTTTTTTTTTTTTGGTTTTTTTCACCTCTTCTACATCTGTTCCGCACGAACTTCTAACTGATCTTTCATATCACAACATGCATTCAGTCGTGACTGTTTTTGCTGCAACTCTTTTCCAACTCTTTTCATTTGCAATTCCGAACTCCAGGACACACCAGTCATATCAACAAGTTCGTCAATTGTTTCGTGACGATACTCCAAGATCACTTGATGAATTTTCATGATGTTTTCTTTCGTTCGGGAAGACAACGTTCTCCATGAACGAGCTTGGTCTTCAAGCGACAAGTAACCGTTTCTAAAACGTGGGAACAATTCGTTAACTTGTGTTTTGTTCATGGCTGCATCTTTGAAGCGTGACAACTGTGACAACAGAATTTCACGGAAGCACACTGTTCCTTTGTTTCAGCCATCGTAAAAGTCGACAAATGTATCGAACTGCGTGGCCTAATGGATAAGGCGTCTCACTTCGAATCAGAAGATTGCGAGTTCGAATCTCGTCGTGGTCTCAAGTCACTCTCACATGTATTGCTGTTTTATAGGTGCATGAGTGGCTGTGTGGTAAGTAGATTGCTTACCAGACACATGGTCCCGGGTTCATTCCCACTGTGTGGCACCTTGAGCAAGTGTCTTCTACTATAGCCTCGGGCCGACCAAAGCCTTGTGAGTGGATTTGGTAGACGGAAACTGAAAGAAGCCCGTTTTATATATGTATGTGTGTGTATGTTTGTGTGTCTGTGTTTGCCCCCTCCAGCATCGCTTGACAATTGATGGTGGAGTGTTTACGTCCCCGTAAGTTAGCGGTTCGGCAAAAGAGACTGATAGAATAAATACTAGGTTTCAAAAGAATAAGTCCTGGGGTCGATTTGCTCGACTAAAGGCAGTGCTCCAGCATGGCCGCGGTTAAATGACTGAAACAAGTAAAAGAGTAAAAGAGAACGCACATACACAAGATATGTGTTTTGCTAGTTCGTGGGTAGACTGCGCTTATAGGTGTAAGAGAGTATACTCACTTCACACCTTATTGAGGAGCGACAGACATCGATGTTTCGTTATCTTTGTGACTTGTGAATACCGTGTACCCGAAACGAGTCCCGATGCAAGCTAAAGCACTGTCTATGACTATAGTAAAATGGTGTAAGACCATTTGGTGTTATGTCCCGACGTTTCAAGCGACGGGGGAAATTCAAATATGAGTTAAAAGCAGCTGGAAGGATGTAAAGAATATCGAACACGCAATACACAAGCTGTGTGTTTTGCCTGTTCGTATGGGGAGTGGTGATGAAAAGTTCACGGGTCGACCATGAAGGTGTGGTAATGGAGTCTCTGAAATGATGCATGTATTAATTGCAACCCTTCTTATTAAGAACTGCATTGTTTCTTTCCAGGTAAACTGACATCTGGCTTCAGTGAAGTCTTCAAAAGAAATTAGTTGTGACTGCTCTTGAAAAATAGACAGAATTTGGTGTCGTGCTGTTACTAACTACCGAAAAAGGGTTTCCATATCTTTAGTTCACGTTGCCCGGCGACCTGCAACAAATTACGATAAAATCAATTATTAATAGAAGAGCAAAAAAAAAAAAGTGGTGCGAAATAACATGAAAAGTTTCAAGGGAGATAAATCAAGAATTTTAAGTAAGAGTTATTTCCCTTGAAAGCAATAAATTTGCTTCCATCAGGAAATTTTTCAATAATTCCTTTCTTTTATCTATCGAACGGCGATGAGATGATGAAGGCAATCTTGTGACATTTGATAGCCTGAGGTGTCCATTAATGCGAATTAGAGCCATATCAGCTTTTAGAAGTTCATTTGGCACAACCAATGTTGAAATGTCCATGTTTCATGAAATTCCTCTGCACTACACCTCACGTACGTAGTCACCGTTTTGTCTTTATGACTTTCTCTTTTTTATCCTTATCTTCACTATTTTGTCGTTTTAACCACTACGGTGCACAGGTTACTATAGTGATACAGCAATATGAATTAAGGAACCGGACGATTTCATATGAAATCAACTTTTCCCAAAATAAAAAGATTAAAAATGAATTTACAAACACTACTTTTGACATGACCGTGCATCTTTTCTATTTATATCTCTTTGTCTTTTTCTCCTTTGTTCTGTTTACGGTGCTTTGTACTTCTAGCTTTCATCATTTCTCTCTTTCTTTACTTGACATTTGCCTTTTTTCTCTTCTTGTGGGTTTGTTCAGCAAGGCTCCGCACTTTTGCCTTATAATCACTAAGCTCATTATTATATTCATAGTCAAATTACAGCTTTACCGCTGTCTTACTACTGCTAATTTTTTGGTCCTTTTTAAGGGCTCTCTCCACTCTCCACCACCATCACCTTTATTGTTTAGAGATAAACCCTATAAATGGTGGTTTAGTCGCATATTCAATAAATGTAATAATCTTACTTGTCTTACATTCAACAACATTCCACTTCGTAGAATGGTTCTTGTATGAGATCTTCCTTTTTGCTTACATCTTTACATTATATCTTAAAATATTCCGACAGCAGGTCCCTTGCACCAACAACAGACAAAGATACGAAATATTTTCCCTTTTTAATTCTCAGTTTTCCTCGGTGCATGTCACAAATGGAAAGACAATTTCAACATAGAATCTTATTTGTGATAATTTATTGACCAAGCTGCACAGCTTACGTCTGCTGGCGTCTTCTACGAGTCATTGGTGACCGAAGGACACAGAAGTGTGTCGATAGCCAGCTGGAGGAGATGTCCTCCTGGGGCTAAAAGCAACAGTAACATCCACCCCTCGGGGTCAGCCACATTTAAGTGGCAAATATACTTCACTTTATCGTGCAGTTACTGTTAATACCTCGTTCAGAGATTTAACATTGCTTGTTTTCAGTTTTTCGATATCAGTGAATAATTTCACTGGAAAAACTTATATATTATTTGCCAAGGGATGCCTTTTGCATCGAAGGTCGGCGATTGTCGTACGCCGAAGAAGGGAAATAACCCTGAAACTCGAGTACGTACGTATCGTAGACCAAGATGGGAAGGATAACTTCCCTTGGCAAATACAGAGAGGACACAGAAGTGTGTCGATAGCCAGCTGGAGGAGATGTCCTCCTGGGGCTAAAAGCAACAGTAACATCCACCCCTCGGGGTCAGCCACATTTAAGTGGCAAATATACTTCACTTTATATATATATATATATATCATCTTGCATTGTTGCATTGGAGGTAATGGCAACATCATGTAATGTAGGAAATCTTTTGGATCTGAATTGTATATAATTCTGTATGTTAATATATTGTTTTGTGTCACTATAGGTTTTTTTGTGAGATTGAACATCCTGAGGAAGGGAGTGTCTAGTTTTCTCCAAATATGAGTACTATAACATATTATAAGACACATCTCTGAAACGACCCGTAGATGCTGACTTTGAATATTATCCTGTGTTGTGCATGTTTTATTTTAGTTTTGTTTTTTTTTCCTCGTTATAGTGTATATACATCTATTTTCTGTATTGTACACGTTCTTATAATATAATACATATAAATTTTGTGATATCATATCGTATATATTTATTCACTATATTTTATATCATACCGAAGGTTCATGTATCGTATTACATCGTCTTATGTTGATTAATATTTTCATATGGCTTGGAAATTAGGAATATTTTTAAATATTTTAAAATTAGGAATATTTTTAAACATTCATTATATTTTTGATGTTTATGTGTTTTTATATGCCTGTGTACTTTTATTTCATTTTTGGTATTTTCGCCACTGAGAATTGTGTATAACTATTGATTCAAGGATGATATGCACACACATGTATATTAAATCTTTTGTTGGAGATGGGGTATTATTCCTATGGTTTTCCACCCGTATTGTCTCCATTCAAACGATAATTTATAGGTACATACCTACATACATATGCATAGTTACATGCATATACGGGTACAGGACGTCCAAAAATGTCAACAAAATGAGAAACGAGAACTTAAACAAAAACATGGAAATCGAACTTTTTCTTCGTATAACGAAAGAAAGAAATAGAGAAAGAAGAAGTCAACATAAAGAACATAGCATTCCCTTCATCAGTTGTCCTCTGTTTTATCGACTCCGTGTTTCGAGAGGCGTATGAAAAGTCTTGAACCTCAAAAAGGAAAAGGAAAAGAAAGAAAAAAAAAACATGGTACAAGACTTCAAGGCTCAAAGGCCCTGATGGCCCCAAACTTTTCATACACCCCTCGTATATAGGCGCAGGTGTGGCTGTGTGGTAAGTAGCTTCTTTACCAACCACATGGTTCCGGGTTCAGTTCCACTGTGTGACACTTGCCCACCAAAGCCTTGTGAGTGGATTTGGTAGGCGAAAACTGAAAGAAGCCCATCCAATATGTATACATGTGTGTGTGTGTGTGTGTGTGAGTGCGCGCGCGTGTGTAATATCTAAATAGATAGATAGATAGATAGATAGATATGCTACATATGTTTATATACAGATACGTAGTATATAGTAAATGTGTGTGTGTGCGTGTGTGTTTTGTGTGTGTGTATTTTGTGTGTGTGTGTGTGTTTGTGTGTGTGTGTGTGTGTGTGTGTGTGTGTGTGTGTGTGTGTGTGTGTGTGTGTGTATGTGTGTGTGTGTGTGCGCGTGCGAGTGTCTATTTGTGTGTTCACGTGCATACGTGCGCGCGAAGGGAGGGCGTACATATGCGTGCATATATGTCGATAGAAAAATAATTTATTTAAATATTGATTCAGAGAACATAACTCTTTCAAATATTTATTGATTTACTTCCCGTTGTTCTGCTTCTGACGATATTAATATATTGTTTGTTTAAGTGGAGTTGGATATTAAAGCCATTGTAAATGCTATTTCAGGATATTTGACCTTATTTTAGCTGTTACAAACTGATCTAAGTTTTAAATGGACAATTGAAGCTATTACTGGCAAGCTTATAACAAAATGGATTAATCAAAAGCTCAATGAATTATTACTCTCGTAACAACAGATCGCTGTTTCGTTTGTTGGATATGCGATAGATGAACACTGTACGTAGTGTTGAAGAAGATATGGTTGTGATTCTGCAGAAGCAATAGTGCTCCACTTTCCCAATATGGTTAATCTAGCCAGCATCAGTGAATCATTTCAGAGCAGCTATCAACAAACAACCCAGCTGCATGAACCGACTGGTTTCTCGCCAGAATCCTGAAGGAGCGCCGCCACTATTTCGCATTCCCTTTAAGCTATTCTATGGAGGAACTCACTGGACGCTGGTCATATTCCTGAAAATTTCTTATCCCTGTTGATTATCCCAGTTTACAAAAAGAGCAACAAATCTTTGACAGTGGATTACCGACTGTTATGTCTCGCATTATGACGACGTATTTCGTCGTCTCTGCAGGACTGGCACGAACATCACTGACTGTGTCGGTTCAATATATTTTAGTAGACAACCAGCCCCCACTTCTCACCTGAGGGCGTCCACCACAACACCTCTCCACTTTAAGACTTTGAGATTCCTTTTTACAACACAACATTTAAAAAATTTTCATTACTTTTTCTTCTTATTTACATTTTTTCTAAAATCTCTCTCTCTCTCACTCTCTCTCTCTCTCTCTCTCTCTCT
>NC_068983.1:1027529-1037494 GCF_001194135.2 Octopus bimaculoides | reverse complement strand
ATATATATATATATATATATATATATATATATATATATTTCATTTCTACGACTTTTCCAGTTTCTCGGCAGAAACTGAATTGGTTACCTGCAAAGGTTCATTATCTTTTCAAGTGTTTGCATTAGAACGATTCTTCAACGAAGCATTCTCAGTTGGAGGACCTTTTCCTGTAGCAGATAGCACAGATTCTCTAACTGTAAAATTTTCTGCAACGTGTTCTTCACTAGTTACTTCCATTGACATTTCATCGGGAATCTTTTTAAGGAGGTCTTGTTTAGTCTCCCCAGTCACAAAATGGCTTGCGCTTTCTTTGTCCAATTTAACTTTCTTAGCAACTGGTTCGTTTTCAATTTCAACAGATGATATCTGCTTTCGTTTGAAATCTTTTGGTATGACTCGCTTTAAATGTATCATTAATTCCTTTTCATTTTTTTTCTTCTAACCAGAATTATTTTTTGTTCCACACAAAATTACAAAATCCTTCGTACGGACTTATTATTATTATTAGTAGTAGTAGTAGTATTAGTATTATTTCCACACAGAGCCATAGTTTCTTTTTTTTTTTTTTTTCAAAATGCCGCAGGTAGTACCAAGGTTACATTATTACTTGTAGCGCTACTACATATAGTGACCTGACTTATAAATCCTTCAAACGGACTTACTATTTTTTCCTTCCACACAGAATTGTTTTTCACTCTGTGTATATTACTTTTCACTCTGTGAAGTTCAAGTCTGTGTTAGAGTTCGAATCCTTCAAGCTTTTTTTCATTGTTCTTGAACGTAGGTCTTCCATTTTGATGCTCCTACGAACGTTCATAACCTTGTTACCACTGTTATAACGATACCGTTACACAGTGGGAGGCATCCTCGTCGCCACTCTTATGTCCCGTTGCTACATATCAGCGGCTGTGTGCTACGAATCCTCGTCGTCACTGTTATGCCCCGCACTATGACGACGTATTTCGTCGTCTCTGTGGGACTGGCCCGAACAGCGTAACTCGCTGACTGATATTGTCTGTATCAGTCGACTATTTATTAGGAGTGGACCAGCTCTCTTCTCACCTGGGGGCGTCTGCCACAACACCGACCAATCTCATGAACCTCACATATTGTCAAATTATTTGAGAGTGTGGTAAGATCTCGAGTAACTCACATCCTGGAACGTAACAATCCCAATCAGCATGGTTCCGTAGTGGCAGGGTCAGCATAACACAGCTCCTGTATCATTTCGATTATATCCTAAGGGCTTTGGGAGAGGGCGCCAATGCAGATGTCATCTAACAGGATAAGGTTGACCATCACATCCTGTTAAAGAAGCTATCCAATATTGAATTCCAATGGAAACAATAAACGTGTACTGAATGATTTCTGATTATCAGAACCCAGCATGTGGTGACTGGTGGTGTTCGATGAAGCTCAGCAGAAGTCACCAATGCAGTCCCACAAGGCACTGTCTTGGGCCGACTCTTTTTCATTATTTACATCAATGACATCCTTGATGTCATCAAACAGAGTACCATTAGAATTTTCATGGATGACTCTAAGTTTATGAAGGTCCTCGAAAGAGTAGGAGACTGGACTAATCTCCAGTCGGATCTACTTGCTGTTATCCAGTAAGTAGAAAAACGCAATATGCAGTCAAACGAGAATAGATTTGAATTAATCCACTGCGGTAAAAGGCTGCACTTAAACTACCATACTCTCTTTCCTCGGGCGAAAACCTCTTGGCATTAAACACTACTAGGGACTTCAGAATAACTGTCGACACCAACATAAGCTGAAGTGCCCACATAAGTAGCAGAGTCGACATGGTCCGGAAGGGCATCCTCCTGGATCCTCAGAACTTTCTTCACATGCCTCTAGCATTATCCTTCTCTTCTTTATTTTTGCCCGTTCTCACCTTGAATACTATTGTCCGCTGCGGTCCACCTACTTGAAGCAAAATATAAAATCGAAGCACTTCTGAGATCAATAACAAAAGAAAAACAGAGATAAACGACATGATCGGTCTTGATTATTGGGACCGTCTCCAGAAACGCAGTCTTTGTTCCGTCCAACGCCACCGCGAGCGCTATATCATTTGTATGATGAGGTAAATATCCCAACAGTATTGCCCCAATAATGTTGGTATCAACCTTAAAATTTACCCAAGGCTTGATCTACGTACCATGGGTCTTCTACAAAAATGATTCTCGCGTCACATCAAAACACTAAAACAGAACTAGTTAACCATAACTGATTCTAATCTCGTTAACATTATGCACGACACATAAGAGAAGAGAAATATCTCATAACATTCAAATGGTTTCTGGACGAATATCTTCAAGAAAATCCGGATAAACCACCTACAACCGGATACGTCTCTGCAAACAACTCTTTATTCGAATAAATACATATAACAAAAAATAAAAATTTGCACAAATACATATATACATGCATACAAACAAATAAAAGGACCCTGGTGCCTTGGATCTAGGTTAGAAACCGGCTCTTTCTATTTTTGCAAGAAATCTTGAAATAAAACGGAATTATGACATACATCGTTGGCACTCCGTCGCTTACGACGTCGAGGGTTCCCAGTTGATCCGATCAACGGAACAGCCTGCTCGTGAAATTAACGTGCAAGTGGCTGAGCACTCCACAGACACGTGTACCTTTAACGTAGTTCTCGGAGATATTCAGCGTGACACAGTGTGACAAGGCGGACCCTCTGAATTACAGGCACAACAGAAACAGGAAGTAAGAGTGAGAGAAAGTTGTGGTGGAAGAGTACAGCAGGGTTCGCCACCATCCCCTGCCGGAACCTCGTGGAGCTTTATGTGTTTTCCCTCAATAAACACTCACAACGCCTGGTCTGGGAATCGAAACCGTGATCCTATGACCGCGAGTCTGCTGCCCTAACCACTGGACCATTGCGCCTCCACGATGACATACATACACATATATATACATACATACTTACATACATCGATACATACATGCATCCGTACATACACACATACATACATGCATTCAAAAATACTGTCTTGATGTTCTTGAAATTCCATTGAAGGAGCCTTGGATCAAGTTTAGAAGACGGCTTTCTCTCTTGGCAAGAAATCTTGAAATGAAACTGAATAATGACATACATACATACATACACACATACATACATAAATCCATGCATGCATACACACACATACATACATATATACATACATACATACATACATTCATACATATGTACATACGTACATACATACATACAATACTCAAAGCGGCAAGTTGCGTATTTAGCGTGGAAGACTATTTATCGAAAATATGATGAATATCATCTCCAGATTTGGTGCCGCAACTATCAGCCTTGTGCAATAACTGGTTACTCTTCAGATGAATTAACTGGGGGAGTCTTTTATTCACGATCGTTGTGACTTTTAACTGAAACTTGAATTTAGTATGCAGAGAGTTACTACAAACAACATGGATAGACACAACATCAACAACAACACAACCGAGAAACAGTACGAAAACAACAGCTGAAAAGATAAACAAATTCTTTCCGGCTGTAGTTATAGAAGAAACCGTAACTACAAAACTCATTTCTCTTGGAGTTATGAATTGAATAGTGATATATTTAACTTCTACGAAAAAGCGAAACAAAACCCCGCTGTTGGCTCTATGAATCGATTGAAATCATATTGGGACGATCTGCATCCAGAATTAAACCGTTTTACTGCAAATCAACTACACCAACAAGCAACACTTGTAGAACATAGAAGGAAGGTTAGCAACTGTAATTTTATTAAAAAATCGGAAACTAACCTTCTTCCTAATTCTAATGAAAAACGCGAATGATATAGGACTACCACGTGGTATCGCAGCTAGCGACATTCCAACAGATTCTATAGTGCCTGCCAGCCAAACTACATTACTGGCTCAAGCAACTGACCACTGTCCCCTACTACGATTATAGTAAATAGCAGGCACAACCGCAATGACGTAGTAGTAGTAGTAGTAGTAGTAGTAGTAGTAGTAGTGGTAGTCAGGATCATATGCCGTTGAAATGTGCCTTTACTGAACTTTTCCGAGATGAAATAAATTTAGCTTTGAAGGAATCTCTCGAGGAGAGAATATTCTCTACCAAAGTAAGTAAAAAAACACCAGATACAGTATTAAAAGCTGTTAACGAAATTGGTAATGAGTATTTACAAGAATGTGATGAACCCACATACTGGCAGAGTAAAGCCTGTCTATACGCGCTGGCTACTACTGTAAAACTGTACGTGAAAGATATTCAAAAGGTAAACAAAACTGATATAACACAGTAATTGCCATCATGGGTTTTGAAGACAGAGAAAAGATAACTGGTTTACGGAAGACCATCGGTCATGTAATGACGCTTATTGCACGCAAACAAGCAAATCACTATACGTCCCACCAACAGAAAATAAAGAAGGAGATAGAAATGATGTTTGGAGACAGCAAAAAAGGGACAGTCACTTGCAAACTGATTACTCTCAAGCAGGAGCTAAAAGCTGTCAGTGAAAAACTCCGGCATCAGAAGAGAATAACCGAGAGAAGAACAATCAACAAAAAATTTAACCGCAACCACAAAGCAGTGTACAGAAACATGAGAAGAGGAGCATTGACCATCACGGAAGCTCCTTCACGAGAAGACGTAGACTCCTTCTGGAGGAAAATCTGGAGCGAAAAGAAGGAAATTAACCAAAATGTTTTGTGGCTGGAAGAAATCCGAAAAAGTTGTTGTTCCTGCGTTACATCCTAAAAATGCAACATTGATGGTGAAACTCTTGAGACTGTGATTTAGAAACTCCAGAATGGAAAAGGACCTGGAAGAGACTTGATTGTTGGATATTGGTACAAGAAGCTAACATTTTAGCGACCATATCTTATCAGTCTCTACCAGGCAAGCTTTTATTGGGAACAGTAGCATACCACACTGGTTAGCTCTGGCAGAGACAAAGTTGAACCCTAAATGCAGAACCACCCACATGGAAAAATGCTACCAGCCAATTGCATGTCAGAAATTAATGTATAAGATATATACAGCTTGTTTAAACCTCTCCCTCCAGGACCATTATGAAACCAATAACATTATCACAGCAGAACAAAAAGCTGAGAAGAAGGGAGTCTGGGGATGTGCCAAGCAATTGCTAATCAACAAAACTGTGATGCCAGAGGTACGAGAGCATAGGGGGGGACCTAGTTTCAATGTGGCTAAACTACAACAAGGCCTTTGACTCTTTTCCCCATTCATGGACGCTAGAGGGTAGAATATACCAACTTATGTGCGTTCCATAATCATATGTACCTTCGCGTATCGGCTGTCGAACGGGTTTCTTTTCTCGCCGTTGTTTTTTGTTTTTCTCTTCTTTTTCCTTTGTATCATCATCAGAGTCTTTTATTCATCTTGTTTTCTTCATTTACTTTTCCTTTTATCTTTTTTCATTTTTCTAGGCCTTTCATCCCTTTGGCTGATCACATTGGTAGTAGTAGTAGTAGTAGTAGTAGTAGTAGTAGTAGTAGTAGTAGTAGTAGTAGTAGTAGTAGGGCCATTAATACTAGAGTCTTCTCCCTTGGCATGTCTCTCATTCATGGTTTCGCCAGGTCAACAGCTGCCACTCACATTAGTGTCTCCACCCTTGTCATCTTTTTTGCGTTTCTGTTCAAAGATGGTGTCAAGGATGCTAATGGGAGGTCTGATCAGAGCACGGAAGCGGATGAATTCTTGTTTCTTTCGCTCTATCTGAGCTGTGCTCCTTTTATAGCCATTGCTCTTTAGAGTTGCCGTTATTAAATTATGGGGATTACTCCGTCAGATATTTGCCAACTTCTCAGGAATAATTTCAGTTCCACACTTATCCAGTTTCAAGACATCTTTAGTCCACTGTTTCCTCTTGTGTATATTTAGAGAGCGAGAGACTGAGATAGGGAGAGAGAGATATAAAGAGAGATAAGTAAAGAGATAAAGAGATAGATAGAAAGAAAGACTGATGTCAGTTTGTATTGTTCTACGATGGTACAAGTGGGAGAGAAAAGGAAAGGTTGTATTAAAGGTGTCGATCGAAGAGTGAAAACACCTGTAAATGGGACAGCGAGAAAGGTTTATATTTGCATGTTTGGGGATATATTTATAGTCTTTCTCTCTACACATATTTATTCCCATGTACACATGTACATGGGAATACAGATGTACAACTGAGAAAGAGAGAGAGACAGAGACAGAGTGTGTGTGCTGGGGGTGTTCGCAGTGTGTGGGTGTGTGTTTCTGTGTGTGATAGATAGATAGATAGATAGATAGATAGATAGATAGATAGATAGATAGATAGATAGAAATACGGTGAGAAAGAGGGAAATTATGTGTTTACATTTGACTATTTTATATGATAAGGAGAGGGTGAGGAAAGAAATCGAAAGAAATTAAGCAATTAATTAATCAATTAATCAATCAATCAATTTGAGTACTGAAAAAGACAGCAACACAGATTAAGTCAAAAGATATAAAGGGCAAAATCTTACTGGTGCTGTATCAAATTTCCGATTGGAACGAGCAACTCCAATGTAAAGGAAATAGAGAAATTAACGTCTACTTCGTAAAATTAAACATCTCACTTTTGGCTGCATAAAACCACTTCTAAGAGTTACTTACGTCCGTTCTTCAATAACATCGTGAATCAATTAACTAAAAACATGTAAGTGTGAAATCATGTACTTTTGTTTCCTGTCTGGTCACGTGGCTTTTATGAAGATGATTTGAAAAATAAGCAAGGATACAGCAGCTTGAACACAAATTTTATCGATTGATATAATGAATTGATATATGTAAGTCATTATGCTGCAACTTATAATTAATATATGTTGCGATCAGAAAATATTACACATTTCGTACTCAACCGATATTTTGCAAATTTCCTCCGGGATTTTTTCCAAGAGCAATAATCACATAAATATATAAATGTCTAAATAGCTTTTTGCTTTTTTTCCTTTAATCGGACAGAATAATCATTTTAAAATTTACTAGATTAAGTGACTTTTATATTATATTACCGTAAATCAGTGTTTAAAAAGCCACCTTTTTAACTCCAGTATATCTGTAGTTCTAACTTAGCTAAAACAATTCAGTTGCCAGGTTCCTATTCAACACACCCTTTTTCTTAGGAGGGTACATATTTCCCTCACTTTACCAACGAGCATACTCGTGTCAACTCATTAAATTTATTTCCAATGTCTATGAAATATTGGTTTATGAATCTTATTTGATTTTGTTATAATATTTGACCCTTACACCGTCACGTTAAACAAAGAAAAATTGAGGATATTCTTGTAGCTCATCAACAATTTATGATATGGTATGTAAATGGTTTCCTCTCACCTCTAAGAAGTGAAATGCTATAACATGTCTTGGTTAGATCTGACCAGCAGCTACCAGTAGCTGTAGTTACACTGTCCAAGGTGCGAGCCATTGACAATGCTTCTGTGAGGTTGTTTCACCGACTAGAAATGGTATCTATATTACATCAGGTCACGTCCGATCGTTTTAAAAAGATGAACGAGACATTGGAGAGTCTTAGATAAACAGAAAGACAAATATTCGCAGCTGCAACATCTTTTGTCTATAAGTCAGATCATTTGGGTCTAACCTGGAGCTTAAACGACGGCGACAACAACTTCCAAGTTGTCCAGCCACATTAGGTCCAAATTCCTATGGTTTATGATTTTCTGGATAATTCTAGTTTGCTTTGTTACTATTGCTTTCTGTAGCTTCAATTCTTAACCTTGAAACATTTGTTAGTATTTCTGTGGATCCTAGAGTTGGAAGACAGATGACTGCCATTGGCTTAAATCTAAATTCTTTCTCAATCTAGTTCCATATATTCTATGCATATATGTAGATACGTATTTATAAATATGTGTGCCCATGCATGCACATGTGTGTACATGTTTATGTGTGCCCATGCATGCACATGTGTGTACATGTTTATGTGTGCTTATGTCTGTACAGTCCGCTTAAAATAGCAGTCAAATCTTTCTCAAATCAAGTATTGCAAAAGCGACTAAATTCCACATTTAGTATTATAGTCCGAGATATCTCTAGAGAAAAAGGTTGGTCACGAGTGGAAGGTTGTTGATCATAGATAAGCTAAATCAGAGTCGATACGGTACCAATAAAGCAAAGACAACAACAATTATTTCCAGCCACTAGAGCTGGGTACATTGTTAAAACCGTACGTTAACTGGTCAGAAAACGTCGATAAAATGAAACAATTAACTCCTACTTCCCCTCTTTTTTCTCCCAGTCTCTCTCATTTTTTCTCTCTCCCTCTCCCCCCACTACCATACACACGCCTACATACCAACACCAGAGTGCCACCTATTACAAAAAAAAAATCGAACATAACAGTGAGGACATCAAACAGAATTGTGCTTCTATTTAATCTTATGCATTTTTCATCGATTTTGATTTTTGCTAAAGATGAAAACCAAGAATGTATTCGTGATACACACACCCAGATCAGCTCGAAACAATACAACTGAAAATGTTTTTCACTTTCTCATTTACTTACCATTTCGAGACCATCATTTCCCACTTAAACCGAGGATGAGGTCACATTGACCCAACGGAAAAATATAATCCCATATCCTTCAGTTAGAATTCATGTCAACCAAATCTTTTTATCATCAGCATTAGCATGTTTTTTCCTCTCTTTCAGGAATTTCTCAGTATTCACCCCCATTAATGGGTTTGGAGATGAGAGACACCACAAAATCGATTGATTTCATATTTTATTGAATACTTTAATTAGACAACTAATTAATTACGTCAATCTTTTATATTTGCAGTATTTCCCTTATTGAGATTCTAAAGTACCAAGTATTCTATATTTGGAAGAATTTTCCAAATTTTTATCTTATTTTATTGATTCCTTGCGTTGTTCTTTCTGAATATACTTTTCAGTGTTTTTTTTTATCCTTCTTCATCCCTGGTTCAAATTCCGACAGAGCTGATTTCGCCTTTCAAACATTCACAATCAATTAGAAGTCGATACCATTGAATAAAACTAACAGAGAAACCAAGAACAAAGTTAAATCTTTTGACCAGGAAACACTCTCAATTCACATTTTAACCAAATTAACATGAATTCCATCAATAAACTTGTTGTTAAAACTTATTGTGGGTAGCACTATGACCCTTTGCATTATCTTTGAGGATGGCAAGTCGACAAAGAATGAAACCGTAGTGTATAGGTTATTCTCAAAGCATAGGTCCGTCGTGGTCAGAATGCTTACAACAAAGTGACCCCAACACCGGACCTTCCGGACCAGGCGGTCGCGCTGAATTGGGGGACATATTAAATATATCACCCAATAAACAGGTGTAGTTGAGGTGTTATACACTTATATAAATGAGATGTTGGACACGAGGTAACATTATTCATAATTAGTGAAGTTGTGAGTTCTAATCATTTTGTTAAGTTAGATGCAAAACTTCGCTCTCTTTCAGAATACAGTGAAGTTTTTTCGGTCTTTCATGTTTTTCAACAAGTTTCAGCATCCAATCGCTGGTGGTTTCAAGGTATTTGGCCAGTCCGATTGTGGCGGTCTTGAACGTAAGTTCAAGCTGGATCAAGCCTCGACCTCCCTGAGCTCTGGGAAGGTAAAGACGATCCACGTCTGCCTTTGGATGGTGCATCTTTTTACAAGTCAGTAGCTTGCGGATTTTCCTATCAATTTTGACTATTTCACTGGTATTCCAGTTAAGCACATTGAAGCTATAAAGAACAACTGGGACTGCTAAGGAATTTATGGCTAACACCTTATTATAAGCATTCAGCTCAGACTTCAGAACTGCTCGAACTCTTCTATAACATTCCTTCCTAACCTTCTCTTTCATGCTTGCATGCTGGATACCAGAGCCTTCATTTATTCCTAGGTATTTATAGGTTTGTTCCTGCTCAAGTTCCTTT
>NC_068983.1:1012636-1017703 GCF_001194135.2 Octopus bimaculoides | reverse complement strand
AAGCTAACCTGTCATGTCTCTCGACTTTTCTTTCTTCTTTATCGCATACCTATTTGTCAGCTGAGCATGCTATGTCTATGATCCAGCATAGTTTGTTTTCTTTCTCAATTAGGACTATGTCCGGCTTCCTATCATTATTATCATTATTATTATTATTATTATTATTATTATTATTATTATTATTATTATTATTATTATTATTATTATTATTATCATTATTATTATTATTATTATGAATTCGGAATTGATTTCCCAATTAATGAATAAATTGTATCCTAATTGAAGAATAAATTAAATTTAGAAAATTAAGTTACAATACAGCATAATTTGATTTTTTCTTAATATACATAAGGAACAATTTCATTCCTGGGCAACGCCGGATGCTTCTGTTAGCACACACACACACACACACACACACACACACACAAACACACACACACACATACACACACAACACACACACACACAAACACACACACACACACACACGCACGCACACAACACGCACGCACACAGCACACATAACATACTTCTCTGTCTTCTGCTCAGTTATCTCTTTATCTCTTCCGCTGTTATTCAATTCTGCCCTCCTCAGTTATGTATGTATGATTTTTCTTTGAATCTTATTTAAGTTCGCGAAAGGCTTCACGCCGGTCGCTAACAAAGCGACAAGCCTTTTTGACTTAAGAGAGTTGCCACTCTTTGAAAATCTGTTGCTGAGTTGGTGTGTTGGTTGACTTGTCGATGCACACACCCAAGTGTATGCATCTATTCATATAAGAATCTCACATGGAGAATTTCTAGAAAGCGCCATAAATTTCCGCTGTGCTATTAATAGATTGGATTAGGGGAATCCCCATCAGTTTGCTTTGCTCTTTTTCCGTGAAACCGGGTATTTCTAAGTTTTTGCGTAAAGTTGTTGGTACATAACCTAATGCACCTATGAAGATAGGTACAAATGGGAAAATATATACATGTAAGAAAAAATGTGAAGACAGACAGACACACACACACACACACACACACACACACACACACACTCACACTCACGCAGACGAGTAGGTATGTATGCATGTAGGTAGGTAGGTTGATAGATAGATAGACAGACAAAGATAGATAGATAGATAGATAGATAGATAGATAGATAGATAGATAGATAGATAGATAGTCAGTTAGATAGATAGATAGATAGATAGATAGATAGATAGATAGATAGATAACGGGAGAGACAAAGTAAGAAAAAGGCAAGTGGAGGTAGAAAGCAAATAAACGAAATAAAATGAGAGAAAGTAAGCAGTATTAGACATTATACAGCATGATTGTAGCGTACAGTGTTACGATACGGACTTAAAACAGGTCTGACCAAATGGTTAAGAAGCTTGCAAGGTAACCATGAGAACCCAGATTTAATCTCATTTGTAGCACCTTCGGAAAGTGACTCATACCATAGCTTTAGGCCGATCCAACGACTGTGAGTGAAACGGAGTCCAAGGATACTATGTAGAATCCTGTAAATGGACTGAATCGGTAATTTCAGGGGCCAGCTTAGTTACACACCGTGTCACACTTATTCTGATTGAATATTATTTGAAATGATACATGAGCTTTTGTAGCCTTTAGTCCTTTATAGTATAATTCAATCTGTAATCAGGTCAGGTGATAGAACAACTACAAGAGACAACGTTGAAACCGACGGAGATTAGCTTATTATTGCTATGAATGAATATATAAGGTAGAAAATGTTACACAGTAGGGTGTTGTACGACACCATGAAACTCATTATGCACCGCTAGAGAATATGGTGCAGAGGACAATAGCAGGGTGTGTGCATGTATGTAACTATTGCTATACACTAATTTCATGCTGCTTTCTAAACAATTAAATATAGTGTGTGTTGTGTGTTGGCATTCCTTCGCTTACGACGTCGAGGGTTCCAGTCGATCCGATCAACGGAACAGCCTGCTCGTGATATTAACGTGCAAGTGGCTGAGCACTCCACAGACATGTGCACCTTTAACGTAGTTCTCGGGGATATTCAGCGTGGCACAGTGTAACACAGTGTGACAAGGCTGACCCTTTGAAATACAGGTACAACAGAAACAGGATGAAAGAGTGAGAGAAAGTTGTGGTGGGAGAGTACAGCAGGGTTCGCCACCATCCCCTGCCGGAGCCTCATGGAGCTTTAGGTGTTTTCGCTCAATAAACACTCACAACGGCCGGTCTGGGAATCGAAACCGCGATCCTATGACTGCGAGTCCGCTGCCCTAACCACTAGGCTATTGCGCCACCACTAAATATAGTAATCATCAGAAGATTCTTAGTTGTTGAAGTAACAGACAAGATGGTCACCCATTATCTAATATAGGACGGCATTTTCTGTTGTCGGGGAAATGCTATTTCGTCCGTGAGTTAGGGTTAGCTCGACATTCCTGCCCTTTATTGTTGTGGAGATGGTTCAGGCTGACATTTGTCAGACAAACGCAAGTTTCACCATCTGTTGGCTATAATTGTATGCATTGACTGCGTCAAAGATAAGCTCTGCAATGTCGTTAGACTCTCATGTACTCACTGAAAGTAATAAAGTGCTTTTTTCGGGACGGTGTTTGAAAGAGTTCAAATGCAGGTGAAGGTAGTTCTTAAAGAATTCTACTTGCAGGGACACTGCCGTTAGCTTTACTACACTTTCACTACTTGAAATCTCTCATCTATAAGATTTGGTGAATTTCCTGCCGTGAGGGAGATTCATCCAGAACTCTTGACAGGAAGAGATCCAGTTTTGCTTTGATTATACTTACATCCATACCATGTAGGTCTCTCAGGCATTTTGAGGGGACATTCAAGAGTTGTGGACCCTTGAAAACCAAACTGTTGCAGTATATGGTCGTGTATCCTGAATATATTTTATAATTATTTTTTATAAACTTCTAGCAAAAATTAGAATATATAAAAAAGAATTTTTGTTTACTTTTCACCTCGAAAATATTTAAATGAGAAACCTCCTCTGATCCTAATTCAATCAGTGTTATGACTAACAATTTACCACCAATTATACAAGAGCTTTATTTGCTCCAATATATGTAAGCGAAAACCTTCTGTGACTCAGCTGACATAGCAATGACCTCATACTTAGTAAAACCTTGACCGATTCTATCACAGAATCAATTAACTTATGGTATTACCAGAGATTTTACAGTTTACCCTTCGTAATGACACATCCATATATGGTAATAGAACACACAGCGTTCTTTTATTTATGTCATTCGCACATTCCTTTGATCTTTGTCGCACATCTTTCAACCATTCCACCGAGGCGTCTCCCTCCCTCTCACATTCACTTGTTTTAACTCTATTACTGTGTGTGAGTGTGTGTGTCTGTATGCGTGAGAGAGTTCGCATCGATACGCGTAACGCTCATACACACATATATATGTATATATGTATACATGCATACATGCGTGTATGTATGCAATGCATATAGATAGATACGTATACATACATACATACATACATAACAACATATCTATATCTATATACATACATATACATACATATATATATACATCTGTCCGTACGTACGTACGTACATTCATACTAAAAAGCTACATACGCGCATACATGCATACACACACATGCATCATTTTAACATATGCTTATGCGTAAATGCTTTCTCTGTATATATATGCGCACCCACACACCACACGTACGTATATAGTAGTCTGTGTATTTATATATGTGTATAAATATGTGTATATATGTATACCTATAATATATATATATATATATATATATATATATATATATATATATATATATATTCACACCACACCAGATTCCCATAGATAGATGTGTATATGTCGATGCCTCTATCTTGTTTATTATTCTGCCTCTCATTCTTGTTCTTTCCCCCACCCCACACTCTGTTCATCCTCTCTCTCCCCATTTCTCCATGAGAGCGTTTCCATAGTAACGTTAAGAGAGAGATGACTATCTCCATCACAGTCAACCACAACATTTAGCTTCATTGCTACTGTTTCTTACTGGCATTTTAATGGAGCTACTACACGTTGGTGGTGCTGGTGGTGGTGCTGGTGCTGCTGGTGGTGGTGGTGGTGCTGGTGGTGGTGGTGGTGGTGATGGTGGCTTTGGTGATGGTAACCGCGGCGCCGATTGTAGGGTGGTGCTGTTAATGTGCTGGTTGCGGCTGTAGTGTGACTGGTGAGGCTGTGTGCTAGTGGTGTATAGATGGTGGAGGAAGTGGTACTAGTATGTATTGGTGATGGTGATGGCCGTAGTACGTGGTAGTGTGTAGCGCTAATGGTGGTGTTGAGTGGTTGTGATAGTAATGCTGCTGCTGCCGGTGATTACAATGATATTGGTGGGGTGGAAGTGGGAAATTCGGGGTGGTGGTGGTCGTTGTCAGTAGTAGAAACATTAATGACAATCTTTCGATCAGGATCTTTGCCCTTCCCTGCGATTGAGGGATTGTGAACTGCAGCTCGTCCTAAACTAGTTTGAAAATTTTAGCATCTACATCGGATATATTTCTTACGTTTTTGGAGAAAACATTGACACCCCGTGGATTCTTGTCTCCCAGTCTGTGACAATACATTGTCAAGTAGTGTCTCCAAATCTGTAAATGTCTATAATTTATATTTTCTAACGATCGTGACGCTCTAATTATAGATAATTAGAAATCATTCTTGTCCCTGTTAAAGGAAATATAACCTAGAAGATTTAAACCTCTTCCAATAACTTCTATATTTGATACCAACTGGCATGAGTTTGGATTTGCTGCCGTTGAATTTTGAGGCAGGCAGTTTTCGTTGGCCACAGCTAGAACTAATAACTGAGCCTACTGAGAATAAATAGCTTCCATAAAACAAGTTGATCTCATGGGTTATTTATTCTAAAGGTCTGTTTTGTCAGTTTTACCCAAGATTTCGTCATGTTCTGAACATTCACACAGAACCATGCATCATTATTCATCACAATTCCTACTACTACTACTACTACTACTACTACTACTACTACGACGACGACGACGACGACGACGACGACGACGACGAC
>NC_068983.1:1008107-1012510 GCF_001194135.2 Octopus bimaculoides | reverse complement strand
CCCCCCCCCCCGCTGTTCTACTCTGTTAATTGGAGTATCAGGAATTCTCTTGCAGTAAACTTTCCGATGCTTTCTTCTGTGTACGGCATTGAAGAATTTTGTAGATTTTTATTGCTTTTCGGGCATCCCGGGTTCCCATGTCTTACTTTTTCTGGATAATCAGATAGCAGAGTGTGCCAGTCATATGTTAGATCTTCAGTTGAGAATTCTAAGTGTTTTTAAATGTTAATTAAGGCGCATATTAAACTAATTAGTGGTTAAGCCGATGCATTGTCCATTAGAAGAAGATAATTTAATGACGTTGGCTAGGTATCGATTTGTAGTAAAGCATGTTTTATTTTGCGGAAGTTTGGAGAGTCTAATGAGACGTATTCTGGCAGGTTTTTTTTTATCATAGAAGCGAAATTTTAGAAGGATATGAGTGTGTATTAGGTTACTTCATCAGAGATTTTTGTATGGTGCGTACTTGAAGCTATTGAGATTTGCTTATATTGAGTTGGTATTCATGGAGAATTTCAGACCAGGTTCATTTAGTAGAAATTTGAAATATATTTTGCCTGCGTCTCTCTAATTCATGTCTTCAGTGATGAGAGTGTTATCACTCCTATAAAGACTCCTTTGTTGAATAATAGTTTAGTGTGCTTTGTGGGTAATAGCAATAGTTCAACAAAAATAATTTATTTCTGCGGGGTGGTACGCTCCCTCCCCCACTTCTCTCATCAAATGGTTTGAAAGTGTTTCTGACGTTTAATAAGATATTTTCTGGTGCGGAGAATGACCTTCTTTTTTTCTTCTCGGAGACGTTGCTGAACTGATTAGACTACTGCTTTATCGGGGAGTTCTTTTCGGGTGGTCGGTGGTAGCTGTCAGTATCAAACTGGCTGCACGATTGATTCCTGCCTGTTTGTTTTATTGATCTGAAGCTTTGATGAGGGCAGCTTTATTTTTTCATAATGTTACTTGGTTGTTAGCTCATTGTTGTGGTTTCTGTTGAATTGGTTATGTGCGAATCTTCAATATGATTATCGATGCTTTTATGTCTAAGAAAAATATCCACTTCCTCTTCCACGTCGAGATTTCTGACAACCACCGCTGCTTCGCTGCTAATTTCTATCTGTAGAATGAGCAGTGGACATTTATATGCGTTAAGCAGGAAGTTCAGTAACACTTTGTGGCGAGTGATGAGCTCGATGTTAAACATGTTAGTCTTTTTGCCTGACATTATATATATGGACCTTTTTTTGAACTCTTCAGCTAAGTGAGTTCTCTTTTTAGTCCTCAATGATATGTGCTTAATTTATTGATGTTCATGATATTCTAATAAATCCGATCGTCTTCAAAGTTTGTGAATAGTTTGTTGCCAAGAAGGAACTTGGTGGTTCTCAACTCGTATTTGAATTTGGTTCTAGGTTTATGGTTGTTTATGTTATTATAGAGAATTTTCCACATTTATTTATTTATTTATTTATTTATTTATTTATTTATTATTAAATCCTCCGTTCTAAATTATAACAGAGTGTGGCGATATGAGTTTGGGAGTACAGCTATTTTCCAATGACAATTTATTGGGCTGTTTCTCAATTTCTTCGTTATGACATCGTAGTCAGATCAGAGTTAGCAACAATCTGAATGTGATGACCTTAGCATTGCTTAACACGTCCATGTGATTGTTACTTCTAAAATAAAGTGACCACAGCTCTTGATTTAATGCCTTATTGTGACCAGAGGTTTTAAGCCCCTTGTGAAACTTTAAACTGGTAAAATATATGTATTACATATCATTCATATGTACCGTATACACACGTTCTTATGGTATATACATACTTTCATATGTACTGTATACATGCACTGGAATATATAAATACATTCATATATAGAATACATAGGACACAGGCACATATCTGTCGGTTCGTTGTTAATCAAACAATATACATTTAATGCACAACACAAGAGAAATCAGAACTAAAATGAACTTCAATATCAAACCCCAGCTACGAGATAAATAACGACATCGAATTTTGTCTGTTGTTGGTGTACAGAATATTGTTGTGGGGTGACTGTCCTAATGTATCAAATGTACAGCTTTTTGACTGATTCTCAGAGATGACGTAGGCCTAGATATAGGCGCAGGTGTGGCTGTGTGGTAAGAAGCTTGCTTGCCAACCACATGGTTCCGGGTTCAGTCTCAATACATGGTATCATGGGCAAGTGTCTTCTACTGTAGCCTCGGGCCAATAAGACCTGAAAGAAACCCATCGTAGATACATATGTGTGTGTGTGTGTGTGTGTGTGTCTGTGTGTGTGTGTGTGTGTATGTGTGTGTGTGTGTGTGTGTCTTTGTGCTTGTGTTTGCGTAACTTAGCGGTTCGATAAAAGAGGCCAATATACATAGTACTAGGCTTAAAAAATAAGTACTGGGGTCGATTCATTCGACTAAATATTCAAGGCGGCGCCCCGGCAAGGCCGCAGTTTAATGACTGGAACAGGTAAAAGATAAAAGATGTGTGTACGTATGTATGTAGGAACAATGATGTGAATTCTGCGGTTTGGTGTGATTGCTGGTCCTCCTGCTCCGGCCTTTCAGTGGATACTAATCACGGACACTCAGCGAGTAGCGGCCGTATTGTACAAGCGCTTATTACTATTATCCAACGATGACACTTTATAGTGACCTCATTTGTCCTTCTGTGTGCTAGAAGTCCTATGGCGACGCATGTAGTCCTAACCAGTTGAAATTTGCAATTTTTGTATGTCACCTCAATGCCTGAAGCAGGACTGAATAACCACCAGTGAAGACATGAAAGGAAACTAAGAAATATCAGAGACAACGAGGAAGTACAACGAGATTGTCATCATCTGAGAAGCTAGAATAATCACCATATATGTATGTATGCACGTATGTATGTATGTATGTACGTATGTACGTATGTATGTATGTATGTAAGTACTATGTATGTATGTATATATGTATGTATATATGTATGTATGTATGTATGTATGTTGTCAATATTGTTTATTTAATACCGCCGCGGTAATAACCTTATACCGTACATTTCAAAGCTTCAATATGGTTATCGGCTACCATATGCCATCATTCATTATGTATGACGTTTAAGTTCTTCCTGAGAGGTTTTAACCAGGTTGCTAAGAAAGCGACTATACTTTTTGCGTTAAGAGAATCCCCGATGTTTGTAAACATGTGGTTCAGTTAGGGTTGCATATACTCAAGCTACGACCGGATTGCAAAATTTTCCATCTCTTCCGGAACCGGAGATACTGCAACTTCAACAGTTATTGATATTTTACAACGCTCTGGTGAAAACCAAGTAGAGTGATGCCCTTATATCATGTCCAGAAAAAAGAGTACTCTATTTTTCTACTGCTACTTTTTTCTGCTCCTAGAAGCTGGCTGATGTCTTGCCATTTTCAGTCAGGTATTCCAAACCAGACCACCCCTTCATCCTTCACCCGTCACCCTTGTTGTGTCTAATCCTTCCAAAGATCTGGATTAATCACTATGCCTAGTCCTCTCTTCTGAGAACGTCGACCCTCCACAACTCTCATCTTGCTCCTGGCTGTCCAGTAGTTTTTGACTTCCAATGGTTGAAGATGATTATAAACGACATCAGTTCCACTAATTTAGAACCTGTGATCGTTCTGAATATTACTCCATTCTCTAGATCCAACAAATAAAAAAAGAAAAAAGGAAGGAAATTCTCTAAGAGCCACTAAGAGAATTGCAATGTGTTTGCAATGTCAAGGTAGATTGAAAGCAATTCGTTGTGGTGGATAGGAAAACAATGAAAAGAAGTTGTTACCTAACCGGCGAGTTTGTCATTTATTATGTTTGTGGTACATAAGTGTATTTCTATAAACTTACAACCAAAACTTTCATAACGTCAACACAAATTTACTACTTGTCAGCAAGACCAGCTTTACATATAAGGAATTTCATTATATCCGCGTAGATCGCCTGGTATGTTATTACTTAGTTTATTTGACTAGCTACAATATAATTACACCGAAGTTATTGCATATTGCAGTTGCCATACACAGTACACGTGTCGCTATCTCTGTGATGCTGCTACCACTGAGCCGAGTATTTCCCTCAAAGTTAACATAGCGAACAAGATAAATGGCGCCCAAAATGAGGATAAATTTACTGTAAATTAGAATTTATCTTTCAGTCCCACACACACACTCACGCACTCACATACAAACGCACACACATGCATACACACTTCATCAAGAGATTCTATCCAAAATTGAATGTTTGAAGGTAAGTGGAGAATTTGCATTTTTATTCCAAATGTGGCTCATCTCTATAAATGTTCATATATATATATATATGTGTGTGTGTGTGTGTGTGTGTGTGTGTGTGTGTGTGTGTGTGTGTGTGTGTT
>NC_068983.1:1007835-1008097 GCF_001194135.2 Octopus bimaculoides | reverse complement strand
TGTGTGTGTGTGTGTGTGTGTGTGTGTGTGTGTGTGTGTGTGTGTGTTTGTGTATGTATATATATATGTGTATGTGTGTATAGCATTGGGATGTTCTAGCTTTACGTATATATGCATATAAGTATATATATATATATATTATAAGGTTTTTAAACTTTTAAATTTTCATATTCAAAAGAGACAGAGACTTCAAATTCGATATATCGATTTATTCACCACTCTATGTTAACATTTCTGTGCCAAACTTATCCAGTGACTGGTC
>NC_068983.1:1002075-1002464 GCF_001194135.2 Octopus bimaculoides | reverse complement strand
ATATATATATATATATATATATATATATATATATATATATATATATACATATATGTAGTGTATTAGACACTATTTCATATGACTCTATCAATTTCTTAGGTATCTCTGAGGTGTCACAATAAATAGTTCTATGTTGACTTTTCATACACGGTATTACGCACATACACACAAACATGCACACACATACACATGCACACTCATACACACTCACAAACACGCACGCACGCACACGCACACATATATAGGGAACAAATTATGTAAAATTGCGTTTTTCATAATTTCTGATATACATTATCTATCTATCTATCTATCTATCTATCTATCTATCTATCTTTCTCTCTCTCCCGCTTTCTCTCTCTATCTCTATCTCTCTCTCTCTCTTTCTAGCT
>NC_068983.1:996990-1001935 GCF_001194135.2 Octopus bimaculoides | reverse complement strand
AGAGAGAGAGAGAGAGAGAGAGAGAGAGAGAGAGAGAGAGATCAAATACATATATATGTACATCCATTAGAATGGAAGAATGGAAAACAATCTTTTAACATTTTAACAAAGACAGTGGCACTTTAACATTCGCTTTTATATTCTCTCAGAAAAAGTTTCACTCAATAACTGAACCCATCCCTTCTCCCTTTACGATTTCCACTTTGACGTCAAGTCTTTAGAATCGTTCTGAACACCTCAAAGTCTTACACAATGATTCCAGTAGCGTCAGATTCCAGTATTTCTTCGACAGGTTTAATGTATGCATATCAAAAATAGCACATTAGACAATATGCCAGGAAATGCACACTATTGAATGAAGCTAGTATTTTAGTGGAATTATAAAACCAGCCACTTAACAAAGCAATTTAATAGAGATAGGTTTTTCAGTGAAGCCATTGTGATACTTCTCCAAATTTCCGGATATTTACGGAACATCTAAAGGTTTTCGATAGAAGTTAGAAAAAAGAAATATTAGGTAAGCACTTTTCTTGATGGATAAAAGGAAGCTATGAAAGACAGTGCAGGAAATTGGAAGAAAGATGCAGTAAATCGAACGGAATTTGAGTATGAAGACTAGAAGAAGTAAAAAAGAACTATTGAAGAACAATTTATTAGTAAAACCGATTGATATTTAAGATGTGAGTATTAATTACAGCTTTTGATATTTATTACAAAGCATTCTTATGTTTAATGTATATAAATATTGACTCATTTTCTCTGGCATGAGGTTAATTTCTTTCATAGATAAATGTATACCCTTTTAAATCAGTACCTAGGTATTGCTGGTAATCTGGAATAGTAACATCGATGGTTTCGTAGACCCGAGACGGATTAAAGTTCTCTTTTTATTCTCTCAAAAAGAGTTTCATTCAATAACTGCACCCACCCCTTCCTCCTTCTCGATTTCCTCTTTAACATCGAGCCTTTTGAATCATTCTGAACGCCTCAACGTCTTACGCAATCGCTGCTTCTGATAAAACCCAGAGACCTGACTGCAGTAGTAGAACGCTACTTCATGTGTTTGCAGTAACCCTCCACTCTGAACTACTAAAAAAAAACCTTATTCATTTGATATTATCGGTTTATTTTGATACATTCATTTAGAAAACAGCAGATATACGCAATTGTATCAATTTCCCTATGCATCTTCCCTGCTCCCACTCTCTCTCTCCCTCCTATTTTCACTTACACTCTCTTACTACTCTTCACGTATTATTCTTTCCCATTTTATAATGATTTAAATCACTAATGTCTCATTAGTGACGTCACAGAAACCTGGCAAAGTGCAGTCAAATATAATCCCTCAGATTGGGAGAAAATCTCAAATTTTTAAAACAAAGGCTCTATTCGGCTCGTCCAATATCTGTGGAATTCTCATTTAATTAAATTTGGTATGGGATGAAACATAAATGGTCAGAACTAAAAACTAGCCCACGTCCTTCTTTCTCATCTTCATCGTGTTAGTAAAAGTAGGAGAGATTAGTGACGTCATATTGCAATGAATGAATTAATGATAGTGGCGTCAGATGATAAATACCAAAGCAAGAGAAAATAGTGACGTCATGTAAGGTCTTTCTTTTTTTTTTTTGCTCCCTTAGTTTGGTCTGGAAGAAGTGCTTATTTCTCTCTGGGTACCTTTCTCCTACTCACTGAAACACTGAGATTGACGTGACTAAAGTTAGATAGGTACATGATGACAGCTATGGTGTAAGATATGGGTCGAGGAGAAAATGGCGGACAAAGTTCAAGGGGACAACAAGTGAGGGTAAACACAAAGGGATTGGGAGAAGAGAGCGAGATGAATGGGCGAGGATTATGTGGCTGCAGGTGGCATAACACGAGCCACTCTCGAGGTATTAAGGGCTAAAGTGGGTTTTCTTTTTCTTTTTTATTCTGCAGAAAATCAATTTTATATTTTTCGGTGCAGTTTTCACCTACTGAGGATTTCAGTTTGATGGAATGATTCTAAGGCCCAGAATTTGTGACAAACTTTAGATTCTAATCGCTTTTCTTCTCTATTTACGAGAAGTTAAATCATGGTTTGTGAGAAATGGTGGGGACATCACGTGATTAATCTAAAATATGAGGGTGATAATGTGGACATCACCTGACATACCTGGAAACTAAAGGAAAAGAGGTAGCAACATGAGAATAAGGGATGTAATGACATCGCACAAGGTAAGGACGCAACATATGTAAAACATGAGAGAACAGGGAATGACGTAACTCATGACGTCACTAAGGGAGAAAATAAAGAAAATTTAGAGTCACATGACATGTAATCAAATGATGAACGGCAGAAAGCCTACCGTGATGGGCAGAAGAAAAGCTCTAAATTCAACTTGGATAAAATATGTACTAGTAATATACTGTTGCCTACATGGTTAGGTATTCTCTCTCTCTCTCTCTTCGCGGTTTGCGTTCGCACAAAACGTTAAACATTATTCTTTAAACTTAGACGTAAATCTAATTGATTAAATGTAGCTCTCTCCCCCTCTCTCTCCCTCAACCCCTCCCTCTCTCATTCACTGTCGCCTTCTCTTTCTCTCTTTCCGTACGCGCGCGCGCGTGTGATTTGTATAATAACAATTGTTCAAAATTTAGGGATTGAAAATTCTTCATTATTAACATGTGTATAGCCTTTAGATTTGCTTCGATTCGCTTTCATTAGGCATCTCATTCCGGATTGCATCGAACTAAACTGGAAAGTGAATTCTCTATTTTGAAACGAAAGGGAATTATCTGTTAATTGCTGTAGGTTGTAGAAATACAGTCAGGAGTAAGACACCTGATGACGGTCGGATGTTTACCTAATTGAAAGGTAATTGTTTTAGAATTCCAGCATTTTTAATCTTTAAAGACAATGCAAACAACCTAAAGAAATTATAATTTCGTTAACATCAGTTCATCTCATATTTACATATTGAATTGAACTGACGGTTTCAATAATTCTATTTAATACGATTGCGATTAACGCAGCATCCTTGTTTAGCATTCCTTTAATCGCTTTACAGCCAATAATTCCTGACAAGAAGAGAGAGAAAACGAAGAAGCGAATATGGATTTTAAACTATTTCTTATACTATCCCAAATTATCTGGCAACAAAATGCAATTGTTTGGATCTACAGATAATTTGCTTGTTTTTTTTTCTTTTTGTTTTTTTTTATAAGTTAATATGAATTGGCTATAGAAGGTTTCTCTCTCTAAATTTCACTGTTTTCACCAGGGATAAAAATGTTAATGCTTATACATCTTTTCATTTGCAAAATACTTCAGATTATAAAGAAATTCCTGTATTCTCGTCGGCGTATTTCAAAAAAGTGTTTGTTTTTTTTTGTTGTTTTTCACACATCACGTTATTACAAATATATCAACCTTCACTATGTTACAATATATATATACAATTAAGACATTTTGAGATATCAACATGAAAAGGGCTACAAAATTAGGTTTTGTTTTCTAGTTTATTGAACAGCTATTAGATAATACTATTTTATCAATAAAAACATTTCTCATTTCCGACTCAAAGTCACCCAAAATAATTGACTTCAAGACTATAAAGTATTTTCTGGGGGAGATTAAGCTTCTCGAAAATAAGTGCGGTTACAAACAAAGATACACACACACACATACATTCCCACATACACGCACACGCACAGACACACACACAAACACATACATTTATATATATATATATATATATATATATATATATATATATATATATATATATGGGTGTCTGAAAAGTTTTGTGCCTAACCTAGAATCGGGGCTGCTTATATAGTTGAAACAATATTTTCTGGTAAGTACAGTCTTTTCGGAGTATTCTTGCTCATTTTCATGATTTTGATATTTTAATTTTATTTGCTGCAGATTTTTGAATAAACAAGCTTCGAATTTACAAGGAAAATGGAGAAAACTGAGTATCGTGCTGTCAAAAAGTATCTTCATTTGAAAGGCATGACTCCATCAGAAATCCATGAAGATATCGTGAGAACCTTAACAGACAATGTTCCTTCATATGCAACAGTCGAACGCTGGGTAAATGAATTCAAGTGTGGCAGGGAGAGTGTGGAAGATGATTCAAGACCAGTGAGACCTCTAACTGCAACCACCAAAGACAACCTTGATCTTGCTCTTGGTATGATAATGCAAGATCATGTCGTCAGATAGCCGAGAGACTGGGCATCTTAATTGAAAGAGCAGACGACAACGTGGCAAAAGAACTTGCGTTCTCAAAGGTTTCCTCAAGGTGGGTCCCTCGCCTTTTGATTCCTGAAGAGAAACGCACCAGGTGCACTTTGTCCACGAGCAATCTGGAACTGTTTGAAGCTGATGAAGAGACTTTTCTTGCTCGTTTCATTACTATAGATGAAAGTTGGGTCCATCACTACCAGCCTGAAGCCAAAGAACAATCAAAGAACTGGAAGCACACATCTTCTCCCACCCCAAAGAAAGCCAGGGTCATTCCTTCAGCTGGCATGGTCATGGCGTCCGTTTTTGTCTTGCTGATCGATTACCTTGAAAAGGGTCAAACCGTGACAGGGCTGTATTATTCTCAGCTACTGAAACGCCTCCGAGAAGCAATCAAAGAAAAAAGGCCGGGAATACTCACCAGAGGAGTCCTTTTTCATCACGACAATGTTCCAGCCCACACCTCAGTGGTTGCCATGGCAACAATTCGTGATAGGGGAAACGAACTTGTTCCCCATCCGCCAGACTTAGCCCCCTCTGACTTTCATCTATTTCCAAAAAGGAAAAAAGCCCTGGCTGGTCGCCATTTTGCCAGTGGCAATGACGTCATAGACGCTGTAGGAAGTTTCTTGGAGTCCCAAAGAAAAGAGTTCTTCTACGCCGGGATAATACCGCTTCAACACCGCTGGAGAAAGTGTTCAGCCATCT
>NC_068983.1:993560-996740 GCF_001194135.2 Octopus bimaculoides | reverse complement strand
TATATACATATCGACCGCAACTAAATTTTAATTAAAATACTGTGTTAAAAGAACGCTGAATTTTATTGTCCTCTTTAACTTCCTTGATTCTGAAGAGCCATTTCTACCAATTCTTCCAAATTCGACAGTGTTTTCACTTCCGATATCAGTAGAAACTCACGCATAGCTGACTGACAGTGTCGTTCAAAAGTCGGGGAGCAATACCTGACAGCATTTCTTCTGGCTCTTTTACGTATTGGTTTCCAATCCTGCTAAAGTCAATTTTACTTTTAAAGCTTTCGTAGCTGAGTAACAAGGTTCAGTCCCACTATATGGTACCTTGGGTGAGTGTTTTCTACAATAGCCTTTGGTCGACCAAAGTCATGTGAGGCGATTTGACAGACGGAAAGAGAAAGCAGATCGTCATGTGTGTGTGTGTGTGTGTGTGTGTGTGTGCGTGTGTGTGTGTGTTTATATATATATATATATGCATGTGTATATATGCGTTTGCGTGTGTGTGATTGTCCACCATCACCGCTTAACAAACGGTGTTGGTGTGTTTACGCCCCGTGATTTAGCATTTCGGCAATAGATAGTAGAATAAGGGTTTAAAGAAGAAATAAGCTAGAAGTCGATAGTGCCTAATCATGGCCGCAGCCTAAGGAATGAATGAAACAAGTAAAAGATGAAAAGATAAAAAAGAGCCAACAATGGCTGCAATGGCGTCAAACTAATAAGAATTTCGTAGAAAAATACAAGTTGAACTCGTCCCGTCGATAAGATATGTGCAAGTGATTGGTAATGTATACTGGGGGAGATCTCCCAATTACTCTTTTACTTGTTTCAGTCATTTGACTGTGGCCATGCTGGAGCACCACCTTTAGTTGAGCAAATCGACCCCACGACTTATATTTTGCAAGCCTAGTACTTATTCTATCGGGTTCGTTTTGCTGAACCGCTAGCTTACGAGGACGTAACCACACCAGCATCGGTTGTCAAGTGATGTTGGGGGACAAGCACAGACACACAAACATACACACACACACACATACACACATATATAGATAGATACGACGAGCGTCTATCAGTCTACCAAATCCACTCACAAGGCTTTGGTCAGCCTGAGGCTATAGCAGAAGACGTTTGCCCAAAGTGCCACGCAGTGGGAATGAACCCGGAACCATGTGGCTCGTTAGCAAGCTGCTTACCACACAGCCACTCCTACGCCTAGACAAATATTTTACAAAATGGTATAGAACAACAAGATAAATCAATTATATCTTCTAATGAATTCAATTGATTTTAATGAGAATAAGTAACACGTTTTGCAACTCGTTTGCTATGAATGCACACAATACCCGACTCTTCCGTCCAATCTTCGACATTACTTATCATTACAACAGTCTCTATCTCTTTCACAAGTTCTCTCCATTCTACCGTCTTCCTTCTCAAACCCAAGTGTTCTTCACTAGAGTGTCTTCTCCCTGCAACAAACTCATCTCTTTAGAATAGTCTCTCTTTTTTTCTTTACATCACTCTTTATTCACTCTACAACCTGCGCTCAGCTCTATAATGTTTTCTGCTCTCCATATAATCTTTCAGCCTCTACATAAATGTTACACAAACTGTTATCATGCGTTGTCGATATCTACCTCACATTATATTGTACACTATAAATAATTATTAGAGTTACTCCACTCTATATATTATAATATAATATTATCTCGTGTATTGATATTTACGCATGAATGCAGGTGTAGCCATTATTTTTTTTTTCTTTTTGAGAAGTTTTCTTCACAAATAAGTGATTTGAGTTCAAAGTCAGTGCTCAGCCTTCGAATATGTGTTTTTAATTGTAGTCTTATGTTTACCAAAGCTTTGTTAGTGAAATGTAATGGATGAATGTTTGGACGACTGTGTGGAAGACTGTTGGAGACACTATTCCTACGTTGGTGACATAGAGTACACCACTTCTTTGTTTAACGTTAGCAGCTACACCTTGGGTACTTCTCAGTCCTGGTCTACGACTTAGCAATAACTTTCACTCTCCTTACCAAAAGTCTTGTAGGCTCTGTACAATCCTGAAGTCAGTATGGCGTCTGAACACGAACACATCTCAGACTATTGTTACATATAAGAGTTTTAACAAATAATTAATAGCGACAGAAGTTTTATTAGTATCAAAAGGTGATATTTAGCCGCACTTAAAACTGGTTGTTGTGTTAGAACACCGGAAACTTCAATAGTTACCACGAGAGTACATCTTATATGGTTTCTGTGGTCCATGGAAGCTCTCATGTTTACACAAAATCACGTGATTTGTTAGTCCTTGCGGTGGCGATGGCGGTTCTTTATCTCCCGCTAGCTATGTAAACAAGAGTACTTATAAGCGCCACAAATGCGTTTGAGAGGTTCGTTCCCGGTAACTATTGCAGTCTTTTGTCATTTAACACAACATCTACTTTGAAGTGGAGATAAATATTACCTTATAAGCGTGTTAGCAGTTTTGAGTTTTACTATCTGTGAGGAGATAAAAATCTACATTTCAAACATGATTTTGTTTCTTGTATGAAAGTCTTGTTAAATTCGAGTAATTGACTAGGAAAAAATTATTGGTTTATTTTGGCTTAATTTACTAAAGCACTAATGAGATATGAGGAAAACTCCAGCAGTTTCCCGCTTGCAGCTCAAATTATTTCTGAATAGCAACTATCTTTCATCTGACATTTACTAGTGAACAGTTTCAAAAAATTTATTTCAAAATATTGAGTAAATTTATTTAGTTGAATGCGCCTGTGCATGTGGCTGCATGGTGGTACGTTACTCTGCTATTTATTATATTTATGCACATTGTACATATACAAACTTAAATATGTATGTTTGTTTGTATATAACTTATATACATACATACTTATACGTGCATATGGGTGTATGTGTGTGAGAGAGAGAGGGGGAGGTTTCATTTTATCTTTTACTTGTTTCAGTCATTTGACTGCGGCCATGAAAGGGTCCCGCCATCAGGTGCTTTTAATTAAAGAAATCGACCCTTGTATTTATTTTTTTAATTGGTACATATTCCACCGGCCTCTTTCCCTGAACCGCTAAGTTACGGGGACGTAAGTACACCAACAGCAGTTGTGATGCGGTACAGTTGGATAAAAACAGACAGACACACATATACATGTATATATATATATATAT
>NC_068983.1:991005-993215 GCF_001194135.2 Octopus bimaculoides | reverse complement strand
TATATATATATATATATATATATATATATATATATTGGTCGATATTTTATTGATTATTATTGAAACCGAATATCAAGTATTTGGATGGTGTAATGTTTCTCACTGAACATGTGATACGGATGAGAAGTGACTACTTTCCTTTTTTGTTGCCAGACATTTAAATTCAAAAGACGTGGCACACTGGAATTTCCTGAAGATAAATCTCTTCATTAATTCAGGACTTTAATTGCTGTTTAGATGAATAATCAATATATTTGCCACATAAATAAAGTCTCTACCAAATTCTCGATTCTTTCTCGTATTTCGCTGATAATTACCACAATCTTCTCTTGCAATTGTCGAGATACACTATCAATTATCAGAATGACAAGATTTTTTATAGATTTTTTTTTCGATGCTACGACTGTAAAATAACTGGCGATTTTGATATTTATTAAACTTTCTGTTATATACCTTGCATGGCTATACAACGTTTCGATTTTTTCACTGGATTTTCATAGATAATTTCTATAAATGTAACATTATGCTCTTCCCCAAAACGGTATATCTTTGCTCAATGGCATGCATTTCTTCATATAAAAGCATAACATAAAAATGAGGTTTTTCTTCTTCACAAGATCTACTAGAAAAGTAGTCGATTCATCTATGTACCAGTAATTTATTGCACCATATTCATTCTGTTTTTACAACCTCGTTTAAAGTCAAGATAGTTTTAGAACTATTAAATTGATCCCAAAGCCAGTGAGCTGGGAGAACTGATAGCACGCTCGGACAAAATGATTAGCGGTGTTTCGTGCGTCTGTGCATTCGAAGTTGAAATTCAGCCGACGTTGGTTGACTTTGCGATTCATCCTTTCAGGGCCGATCAAATACGATCATTGGAGCTCTGGAGTCGATATAATCAACTAACTCCTTCCACCGAAATAGCTGGCATTGTGCCAAAATTTGAAACCAATATGTTTCTGACATTTGAACATGGATATACCAATCGCTGTTGTGATTTTATTGACGGAAAACAATTTATTTTTTATTTGAAAACTCCTCCTGTAACTCCTTTGTCATTTACTCCGGGTCCTTGTTTATCTCTATGATTCTTTTCTCTCTCACTGAGTGCGGATATGGGTATAGCATTCTTTTACTCATCACCTGCCATCAAACCTAGTGTGTGAACTCACCTCCTAGATCTCTTTTTCTTCTTTCTCCCTCGTTTTTCTGTACGATATAACTTATGACAAGAGCAATTAAACAACCAAACAACCAGCATTTATATCATTTCCTTATCATAGACAGACATATGACACCTTTCATTTTACAAACAACAAATCGTAATATTTTTCAATGATGATACACTGCATGATTTACTGTGTCTCACACTTTCATTAAATCATTTTCATGGTTTTCAACCCTCACATTTAGGTACGTTCACGTTTCACTTGGACAACAGGCTACAGGGAATCGTTATGATGTAACCATTCTTTATATCTTTATGCTGAGAAACTCAAATGACAGTGTTCCTTTTCAGAATTCTGATCTTTTTGAGATGCAGATTCTTTTTATTTTCTTAACCTTAGTCACAAGGAAGACAAAGAGGAGTTTAGTCGAGCCTTATCTAATGGTTTGAGTATTTGGTATATAGGAATATTTTTTTTTTTCTGGTAATGTTTGTCTTCTATACATCTAATACACTGGTGCACATTTATTTTGCCTGATGTTGAAGGCTTGGAAGGAACACCAAAGCTAGATCAATGTGGTGTTGTACAAATTATCTATTAATATTTTGAGAGCCAGCCAGATTAATTGCACACCAAATTCTCCTCTACTTCATATTTTGTTCTCGAATTTTAGTGTATGTTTGTCACTATTCAGTTAATTTCAAGATTTCTTGCCAATGGAGAAAGGATCCTTCATTGATAATTTTTGAGGAGTATATTCAGAGAGAATTCACCGACAACATATCCGACAGGGAGAGCTACAAAAAGATCCACTAAGTAAACACTTAGAAACATGTGGAGAAGGAAGATTCAAGATCTTTCCCTTCTATAAATGCCCAAGAAATGACACCCTCTTAAGAAAAAATATGGAACAAGACTTCATAGCTATATTTCCCCCAAACTAAATGGCTGAAAATATAAAATTCACATCGACTTCCTTATAAACCCATCTGGAACTCTAAGATATATGCAAATGTGTGTGTGTGTGTGTGTGTGTGT
>NC_068983.1:989980-990844 GCF_001194135.2 Octopus bimaculoides | reverse complement strand
TATGAATAGAAACATTCTTGCATCCAGATTTTCCAACCCATACCAGCATCGGAATCAAGCACTGGACAATGATGATGATGATGATAAATCCAGACAAATTTTTGAAAAATAACTTTTATTATTCCTCATCAAAACAGACCCCCCCCCCTTAGAATAACCACCTGGTCCTGCCATTTTTACAGACCAATAATCAACTTGTCATCTTGTATTGAGAGAACTGACCAACTGTATGGATATAAACACATTTTTTTCCTTCTTTCTTTCTTTCTTTCTTTCTTTCTTTCTTCCTTCCTTCTTTCTTTCTTCCTTCCTTCCTTTCGTTCCTTCTCTTTTCCATTGACATTAAGAAAAAATACATTTCTTCACTTTGAAAACATCTTTCTTTCAGACCTCATGGTGAGCTATTCTAGCCACCTACTTAAGCATCTATTCTAGCCACCTACTTAAAATATATATATTCTTTTCCTTTTCTCTTTGTCTCTTGTTCAAAATGCTTCCTTCCAGATACACAGGCGCAACCGCGCGCGCATACACACACACACATACTCCCTTTGCTTCTCACTTTCTCTCTGCACTATCTCCCCACTCCTCTCCCTCTTTTCCTACTCTGTATACTCCACATTACTCTTTCCTCCCCCTCTCTCTCCACCCCAACCTATTCACTAATATTATAAAAAGAGACAAATCCCTTCACAAAATTTAAATCTGAAGATTCTATTTGAGTAGACGAAAGCGCTTATAGGTGATTTGTAAAAACATGTGACATGTTAATAAATATTTGTATATGTACAACCAACCAGCTCTCTGAATACCTTATTCTTTGTAATATATATATATATATATATATATATATATATATATATA